>NC_080723.1:16437510-16642510 GCF_019097595.1 Hemibagrus wyckioides | reverse complement strand
GTGGTGGTGAGGGGGCAGAGAGGGGGCAGTGAGGGGGCTGTGGGGTAGCTCTTTTTATTAAAAGCCTGAGTTCACCACCTCACTTTTGGGAAGAAAAGAAAACAGCACATTCCTGTGATCAGCTCCGAGTGGAGCAGCAGGTGCAGGAATTTGTTTTGATTGCTCTAGCCGGGAAAGCATTAATCTGAAGAGATGCAAGATCTGCCTCTCTATTTGCACTAGCCATAGAGTCAAGTATAAAAGTCATGTGACATTATTACAAGAGTCAAAACTATTACAATGTCATTTGGATTTGGCTTACTATCCATTGTAGTTTAGCAGCCAGGACATTTCCAGCTCTCCCAGCATTCCTAGCTTTATTAAATAAATAAATAAATAAATTAAAAATAAAATAAAAATAATTAATGAATACATACATACATAGAAGTATTAATTAATTAACATTTAATTTTGTGTTGTTGGATCATAGTTTATTCCTGAAATAAGAAAGGAAGACAGAAAAAGAATGATTTAAGTCAGGCAGTGAATTGAAGTCCAAAAGGATCAGGTAAGAAAGGGGGGAAAAATGCAAAACATGGGATAATTTTCAAAAGAAGAGAAAAGGGAGTGGGAAAAAAACGATAGAAGTTGAAATAAGAAATAAGGAAAGGATAATGATAATAAGGATAAAATAGAAACATAAAAAAGCAAAGAAATACGAAAAGAAGCATGGAAGGTGAAGGAAGAAGGAAAGTTAGAAGAAAGTAAAATTAAAGATAGGAAGACAGGAGAAGGGAAGGTGAAGAAATGAATCAAATAATTTTTTAAATAATTTATTTCATGTTGAAACATATTATACCAAGGTGTGTGTGTGTGTGTGTGTACTTTTCTTGACAATTTTTTCTTTCAGTTCAGGAATGCTGTCTGCTCCATCACAATCTCACTATTTGAAGCTCTGCCAGCAGGCTGTATGGCTGTGTCTCAATATGAGGTCCAGTCTCTAAGGTAGAAATTTAGAAATCAAAAAATATAAAGCATGGGAAAAAATTACACAAACTGTGTATGCAATTTTTCCTACACCACTATAAAGTTGAAAGATTTTGGTAAAAATCTAGAACATAAGCATCTCCAGCTGAATTCTTTCACAATATTTTAAATTTTCCTATTTTTAATTTCTACTTTTTGTAGGTTTGGCTCTGTTGGTATGTTGGTGCATCATCCTCATGCACACACTTCCTCCCTTTTTTTCTGTCCGTGAAGAGGCAAGTTTTAGGAGTGTGTATATATGATGCTGTAAAGAGTTATGGGTCTTCTGCCCCCCTCCACCACACCCCCCCTTTGCCCGTTTCTATGGTTACGCTTTCGCGTATACACACACATTTGCTCCCTCCAGCACACACACACACACACACTTCAACCAAGGCAGCCAGCATGGAGGGCACTTCTGTGGACCCGGTGGAACTTGATTCCAAGTCCTGCGTCGGGCCTGAACAGAATCAAAACATGGGCTCAGAGGCTGAGCAAGAGCAGAAAGTTCTGATTCAGGACAGAACTGAGGAGGATGAAGATGAGGAAGAGGAAGAGGAGGAGGAAGGAGGAAATTCCAGGATGGAGTCAAAACCCAAGGACTCGGCGCAATCTGACACGGACTGGATAGAGGAGAGATTCCGCATTGACAGGAAGAAACTGGAGAGCATGCTTTACGGTGAGAGAGAGAGAGTGAGAGTGTGTGTGTGTGTGTGAGAGAGAGAGAGAGAGAGAGAGAGAGAGAGATTTAGTCTTAGTTTTATGTGACTTTGAATGTGAACCTGTTCTTAATTGAAAGAAAGAGATTCACAGACTGACAGAAATAAGATAAAGTAAGAAATAAAAAAAGCCAAATGAAGAAACAAAAAAAAGAAACAAAGAAGGAATAAAGTAATGACAGAAAAAAAGAAAAATAGCAAGAAATAAGGAAAGAAAAAAATTTAAAAGCAGAAATAATGAAAGGAAAGAAGAACAGATGCAATGTAAATAAAGAAAAGAGTGGGGAAAAAAATAAGAAAAGATGTAAGACAGAAAGAAAAGAAGGACAAGAAAGTAAAGATGACTCCAAACCCAGTGAACTGTCGAGAATGACGGATGTAAGTCTGTAGTGGCTCTTGTTCCTGGGTGGAAAGTTCTATCCGTGTGATGCTGCTGAGAATCAGGATGAGCGATTTCTCACACATGCTGATGTTCGGTGTTCGGTGCTCATGCTGATGTTTACATGCTCCTCCATGTGGCATGTGCAGACACAGCGATGGCATTTTTTTTTTCCTCAGAAAGAGTGTGTGTGTTATCGTAGAGACGCAGCTTGCTGACTGTTTGGTTTGGAGAAGTGCTCGTTCTCGCATGCTGCGATTCACTCGTCCCTGCTGCTCTTTGATATTCAGAGAGGAAAGCAGCGTTCCTGCCAGAACAATGAAAGTTTGAGTGAAGCTGATCCCCAGAATGTTGAGCAGGACTGCTAGAGGAATGTTATCTTGGCCTGTGTGACTCTCTGAGTGGAGGGCGGGAAGGAGGACGAGCGTCCTTTTAGTGGATGTTGTGGTTTATCAGCTGTTTTCTTTTTCTCAGACTGTCTGCAAGAGTATGTGCTTCCGAGGGGTGTGTGTGTGAGGGGGGGGGTGTTTGCGTCAGCATTGTTGTGAGTTAAATGCCTTTGCTGCTTGACGCTGTTTCTCAGAACTGGCTTTTGGCTCTCTCTCTCTCTCTCTCTGTCACACACACACACACACAAACCGGCCATTCCTACTAGCAGGGCAGCGTAACCCATGGCAATAAGGACCGATGAGAAGAAAAGAGAGGGATGTTCACTCTAACCCTGTAAATGTCAGCAGATAGCCGTGGCCTTTCATTGTGTTTAACTTTAACCTCTACACACACACACACACACACACACTTGTTCTGTCTGTCCATCTATTTAAACTCTGTGTTTAAATCTTTGTCTTGTTGTCTCTGTTCTTCTATACATCTCCAACCCAAACTCGGACAAATGAGTTTACTGTATCCTAGAACACAGAACATACACATTCACACATTATAGGAAAAAAAAGGTCTTGGGGCAGGATCTAGGTGAGATTTTTGAGTCCCTTTAAGACAGAATCAGATTCAGTGCATTTTTATTTTTTATTTTTTAATAATTTCTTGATTCAGTATATCATTAATTAATTAAGTGTCCATTTATTGGTGAAAAAATATCTTTTTTCAATGAGCTTTACACTGGAAATCGTGAACAATTTGATTAAATTTGAACTGAATAATAATAATAATAATAATAATAATAATAATAATAATAATAATAATAATAATTTACTGATTCATGCTTAGTAAGAAATATTCAAATACTTACAGAATAATCCTACCTGTTAAAAATCTCAGGTTCTTTCAGTAAGGATGGACGATATGGAAAAGCCTAAAGATGCGCATACAAAATTCATGTATCATGATATTTAGATTCGCTAAAGTTGTAACACAAACAAAATGCTGTTGAAAGTGCAATATTTAGTTCAATTCAATTTCATTTGTGTAACACATTTAACAGTGGACAATGTCACAAAAAAAAAGCTTTACAGCAGTATAGAAATTCAGGATATAAGTTTTACTTTAACCCTAATGAGCAAGCCATGAGACACTGGCAAAGAAAAACTCCCTGAGATGATAAATCCTTGAGACTCATCCTCATCTGGATGACCAAATAGTATGATTAGAAATTATTTCCATCCAAATGTGTAGAAGATGATCAAAAAGTAGACTCTTTTTCTAGTTCTAACATGAAGTCTGTCCTGTTGAAGTTATCAGCTGTTCACTGTTAGAGACTTGAGTTTGTGGTAATTGCAGTTCAAAATCATCTTCATGGTTTTCTAAGTGGTACTATCCACAACAATCCCATGTATCTTCAGGCAGTTCATGTGGATCCATCCTCAGCAACAGCCAGCAGCCTCTGAGAGATTGAGTGATGACACTCCTAACAGAAGTAGGGCATCAGTAGGGGTCTGGCAGAACATATCATATTAATGGGGGAAAAACATACTATACACACAGGAACAGAGAAAGAATGAAAGAAAGAAACAAATAATATCAACAACTACAAGAATTCTTCTTCTTCTTCTTCTTCTTCTTCTTATTATTATTATTATTATTATTATCATTATTATCATTATTATCATTTTAAAAAATTTATTTTATTATCTAACCAGCCACAGAATAATTCAATTCTTAGAAATAAAGGTTATAAGCAAAAATATAGCTTGAATTATACATGTTTCAGACATTTATTATTATTTTACATATTAACATGTAATGCATGTGATTTTATTTTTATTATTATTATTATTATTATTATTATTATTATTATTAACTTTTCTTATGTAAATCATATGCTCTAGTGGTAGGTTTCTCGCCTACCATGTGGAAGACCCGGGTTCGATTCCCAACCAGTGCCCAAACCCCAGTCACTCACTAGATGCAGTGCCAGTCCCAAGCCCAGATAAAATGGGAACGTACATCAGGAAGGGCATCCGGTGTAAAAAAAAAAAAAAACTGTGCCAAGTTGCTGTGGTGACCCCTCAGACACAGGGAGCAGCCGAAAGATCAACATTTCACATTTACTTCATATGTGCAATTTTAGGGCATGAAATACTGCCTCACACATCTGCAATCACATATTATTCATATAATCATGTGATCATCTGAAATGCGTGTGTTTTCTCCTTAAAGGGTCTGTAAATGATTTGTATTGGAAATCCTTAATGGTTCTTGGTAATGCTGTAGAAGTGACCACTGGCATGTGTAAAAATCATCATTTACTGTATACTATGATATCGTATATATTGCTATGATTAACAGTCCATCTAAAAGGTATTTATTTGTCCTATTTTTTATTTAAAGACACATCTCACAAACATCTCCTTGTTTGTGTTTCTGTAGGTCCTTCAGATGGAACAGGCCTAACAGGAGAGGAGTTCTTCGAGAAGGTGAGAGAACCTGGAATGCTGGATATGAAGCTTGTGGCATGAATTAAAAACTGTAGGATTCTGTCATTCCAGTAAACACTTTGCCTTGTTTTATTTTTGTTTTCTCAGAGTCATGCATCTGCTTTGAGATGTTAATGGTGTATTGTTACTCTTTAGAGTGTCTTCCATTCCCACACATCTGTCTTTCTTCTCTCTGTTTCTCACACACTGCTCTTTCTGACAAGCTCTGTCTTTTTACAAGTTCACACACGCACATTGTCACACTTACACATCTGTTTCACCAGGTAATGAGAGAAACTAACACCCAGGTGAAATGGCCATCAAAGCTAAAGATTGGAGCCAAGTCTAAGAAAGGTGAGAAGAAGGTGATCTCATGGCTCTGAGAAGAGATGAGATGAACCGTGTTTTAATTCACATTTTTAAGATTATAATCAAAGTTGTGCTACTCGTACTGGAAAACAACAAAAAATGAGGACAAATGTTTAATTAAAACGAGTATCTCATTTAACAAATAATGACACACACCTCATTAGGAAATAAATGCAAC
Organism: Hemibagrus wyckioides; assembly: GCF_019097595.1. NCBI lineage: Eukaryota > Metazoa > Chordata > Actinopteri > Siluriformes > Bagridae > Hemibagrus > Hemibagrus wyckioides. Next base: position 16,636,987 of record NC_080723.1, on the reverse strand, counting down.
TGTTATTTATTCTGTTACTCTGATTGGATGTGTGTGTCTCAGATCCACATGTAAAAGTGGAAGGAAAGCGAGATGATGTCCTGGAGGCCAAGCAGAAAATTCTGGAAGTTTTAGAGACAAAGGTGAGTGAGATATGTGAATCTCAATATATTTATTTTTTAATTTAATTTAATTTAATTTAATTTAATTTAATTTAATTTAATTTAATTTAATTTAATTTAATTTAATTTAATTTAATTTAATTATTTTTAAATTAAATTAATTATTTTTTAATTAAATTAATAATTTTTTAATTAAATTAATTAATTAATTAATTTGTGGTTTAATGCTGTTTTATGGCACGGTTTTCTGTTCCCTACTCCTAAACCATCTTTAGGTTAATAAAGTCACCCTGAAGATGGATGTCACTCACACTGAACACTCTCATGTGATTGGTAAAGGAGGAGGAAATATCAAAAAAGTCATGGAGGAAACTTCTTGTCACATCCACTTCCCGGACTCGAATCGCCACAGTGCAACCGGAGAGAAAAGCAACCAGGTATGAGAGCATTAAACATATACAAGTTATGATTAACATCATCATTATAATACATTCCTGTATTCCGGATGAAGGACTTCCTGTAGCATCACAAGTTGCCTTTTTGTCTTGTTAATGTCAAGAGGGAAAAGAGGACAATTTCTAGCTCTTATAATATAATATAATATAATATAATATAATATAATATAATATAATATAATATAATATAATATAATATAATATAATATAATATAATATAATATAATATAATATAATATAATATAATATAATATAATATAATATAATATAATATAATATAATATAATACAATAACATGGGCTTATTTTAATGATTTGCAACATCATTAAATGTAACTACAAATATTATACTCAAAGGCAAATTGCTAAGTTATTAACACTTATAACAGTAAGTGTTAATAGTGAACTTCAGGGTTGTAGCAGTTACTCACCCCACTGCATTCTTGTTATTTTATTTTATTTTATTTTATTTTATTTTATTTTATTTTATTTTATTTTATTTTATTTTATTTTATTTTATTTTATTTTATTTTATTTTATTTTATTTATAATAACTGCATGTTGTAATCCCAAGATAATCAAGGAATTTAAACACACACATAAACAGTAGTAAAAGACTCAGGTTTTAGGATGGAAAATGTTTCTGGATCTGAAAGATTAAATGATTTGTTCTCTTTTGCTGTTGTGTTTTTCGACAGGTGTCGATCGCTGGACCGGTGCAGGGTGTTGAATCTGCTAGAAGACACATCAGAGTCAGTTTCATGTGCACTTGAAGTGTAAACTTTTTTACTGAAAGACCAGGATCCAGGATTTCACGATTTTGTGATTGCAGAAATGATTAGCATGTCAAAGATCAGGACCAATTAAATCTAGATTGCCAGTTCAAAAATAATAAACATTCCCAAACCACTATTATTCCCTTCTTTAGAGAATTTTGGTGTTCTGCATTTCCTACCCCACTGACCTTGTGATCTGATGCACATTCATGACAATAATGAATTGTTCTAAACATTAATCACGCACACAGAGAATAGCTTAGGCATTGTGTAAATTCTATTTGCCCCCTCACTCTGACCTTTAGGATCTGCAACCACTGGTGTTGACCTTTGACCTGCCGCTAACCCTGATGGGCGGGGTTGTTACTGACGCGAGCTCACCGCTGATTCAGCATGTCGCGCAGGCTTTTGGAGTGAGCGTGACGTTCAGAGCACAACCCAAACTGTACTGTTCCACCTGTGTGGTGCGGGGCCTGCAAGGAAACTGCGCTGCTGTGAAGGTAATACTCACACACACACACACACACACACATACAGCATTTAATTCAGAAATACAGCTAAATTATTATTAGTTTTAAACAAACAAGCAAAATAATCAACAACCTTTGACCCCTGTAGAAGGCCACCTGCATCCTGATGGAGCTGCTCCTGGGCCGGGAGGCGGCAGTGGTTTCCGGGGTAACGGGTGTCATGGTGAGCACTCAGCTGGATGTGACATCTCAGCAGCACCTTTTCCTTCTGGGCCAGAACGGAGCAAACTTCCTCAACGTCATGCATCAAACACACACACAGATCGTCCTGCCTGACCTCACCGCCCCTCAGCACACACCCTCCCTACTCATCCAGGGCACTGCTGATGGAGTGTGTCTCGCAAGACAACAACTCATGGTGAGAGAGTGTGTGTGTGTTAAAGACAGATGTGGCCATCATTGTCTTTATGATGTATGTGTTGTTAATGGAATATCCAATATGATTGTGTCTGTGGATGTTAGGCTGTCTGTTACTCCTTACAAATAAAAAGGAAAGGGAAGATGGATGAACAAACAATCACAAACAAATGAATGAATGGACAAGCAAGCAAGCAAATGAATAGATAGATAGATAGATAGATAGATAGATAGATAGATAGATAGATAGATAGATAGATAGATAGATAGATAGATAGATAATCATCATTATCATCATTATTATTATTATTATTATTATTATTATTATTATTATTATTAAATACGGATAAGAGTAAGAACAAGAATATTAAACATGACAGTTTGTTTCTGTATTACTCAAAAATATTTTACCTTTATTTTATTTATCTTTTGTAAATTTTCAATAAATATTTGAAATATTTTATTTGGACTCTTTTGTGTATATATTCTGCTTAGCAACTTTATTGACAATAAAAGCTTTTTACCTAAATAAGAGTATTACTATTTTTATTAATAGATTAGAGATAAATACAAGATAAAATCCCAGAAGATTATTTTTTGTTTTTGTGCATGTATAGGTTATTATTTTTTGAAATGTTATATGCATTCTCATTTACTTAGTTTATTCCTCTGTGAATAAACAGTAATATTATGGCTTCCTTTTAATTAAAAAAACGTCCCTGCACACAGCCATGCTGTGAGATTTGTCTTGTCTTCTGTGGTCATTAGGTGTGTCCTGATTCTCTCGGTGTCTCTGCTTGTGTAGGAGTGCCTGCCGGTGTGTCTGATGTTCGAGATGAAAGATGAGGGTGAGTCCGACCCTCGCAAACTCGCACAGATGATGCAGAGTCTCGGAGTCTTCATCAGTGTCAAACCAAAGGCTAAACAGGCTGCTAAGGTACTACACCATCACAGTCCTCTCATGAGACAGTCCATCTTCAGAGAGAGGCCACAGAATGCCTTTGTGGAGTCTAATCCAGAAAATATGCTTCTAAATGTTTTATTATTAGTGATCTCATACAACAATATGGATCTTGTTACTTTACATTTATTGCATTTGGCAGACTTATCCAGAACAACTTACCTCATTTTATACAACTAAGGGTTAAAGGCCTTGCTCAGGGGCCCAGCAGTGGCAGCTTGGTGGACCTGGGATTCAAACTCACAAACTTCTGATCAGTAGACCTACACCTTATATAACATCTATACTTTATAATAAAGTGTATGATTTATGATGGCTAGATTATCATTTGAAAAGTACAAACCACTCTCATTCAGATATTTTTCAAGACCTAATATTCGTTATGAAGAACCTTCATGCTTATTCAGATGAGTTAAAACTGGAAAAAAAGAAAAAAAGAAAAAGGAAACATAAGCAGTAAATGAACTACATGAACTAAGACACTTTTATAACTTTATTTTTTGGAAATAATCCAGAACTAACTGATGAGATAGTATTGAGGTATTTTTGTAGGTCGACCAGTATCCAACTGGTTTCCTTGGCAAAAAGCCAGTAGAGTGATATTCTAGTGGGAAAAAAGCTCTGTGAATAACAAGTTTATGATACTTACAGTTTTTTTTTTCCATTAAGAGAATCTTTACAAATGAACACAACTTTTATGAATTTTTGAAGCTTGATACAAAATTCAGAAGCAGAATGCTGAAGTTCAGCTATAAACAAACTACAGCATGCATAGTCACATGACTTCCACGTCACAACCACTGAGCTTCAACTCTTTTACTCTTTATTTAAAAGCATGTTTAAGCAGCCTTTATTTGCCACATACTATATATTATTGCACAGCGTAATTCTTCCTCTGCATATACCTTCCTTGGAGAGTTGGGGTCAGAGTGCAGGGTCAGCCAGGATGCAGTGCCACTGGAGTTTGAGGGCCTTGCTCAAGGGCCCAACAGGGCTTGAACCCTGATTTTCTGATCAACAACTCAGAGCCTTAATCACTTGAGCTACCACCGCCCCTGATAAAGATCTACTGTGCTGTTTTTGTGGAATGATCTGAATAAATGGAAAGCTTGGGTTAGAATAGTTTGCAAGAGTGTGAGTATAAACACAACAAGGCTGAAGTATACAAGTCTCCTATTCATCATGATGACATTTAACGCTTCTGACAACCTTTAGTCCTGTCTAGAAACTTCTTAGCAACCTAAGTTTAAGTATTACTGATGTATATATGTGTGGTAAGAACAAAAAGTGAAAATATCTCGATCTCAAGTTAACCGTAGACCTTATTTCAGGCATTTAACCCAAAACCCAAACAAAAAACACTGACTTTAGGATGATGAACTCACTTCCATGTTTTAGGACTTATTCCTGCATCACTCTTTTGTACCCCAGATAACAGTCATTTAATCCAAATTAATTATTTCCACAGTACAGCACTTAATAGCAATAAACATTGTCACAATCTACAGTATATACACTGAAGGTGTTTTAAACAAATGTTAATATTTGCCTTAATATTTTTTAACACTGGGATTTCTATGAATAAAATGAGTAGTAAAGAGTTTTTCTACTTTAGCCTCTTTCTTTAAGCTTTAGCAACGATCATTCAGAATCTAGATAAACCCAAGTCTATCTTGTCTATGACTTTTTTTAAAGTATCACCCGATTAAATTAGAACAAACCTATATTTTCAACATAGAATAATGAAACTGTGTTATTTCACATTTAATTGACCAGGTCAGGACCAGCTGAGGACCACTTCCACAATGATGGCAGGACTGAAAATACCATTAAACAATACACTCTGAATAGTTTCGTATATTATCTATAAATAAAATCTTCTACATTAGATTAATGTACAGTACAGAAACTTTTGACTGGTGTTGTAGTTTGATGTGCAGTAATAATTTGTGTGTCACTCAGTCTGTGGTGGTGAAGGGTTTGGAGAGGAACATAGCGAATCTATATGAGGCCAGAAGACTCCTGCTAGGCCTAGACTCCTGTGAGGTCTCCATGACAACAAAGAACTCAAGCGAGGTATCTACAGCACCAAAGTGCACAACAGACCCCCTGCTGGCCAACAGTGGAATTACAAACTACTGGCTCAACATGCTAATGCAGCAGCTGCAGGTCACTGAGACAGGTGTGTGTGTGTGTGTGTGTGTGTGTGTGTGATATGCTAAAGAACAGTATTTTATCTATCACACTTTCTTTAATCTCTGATGATCAGGCACCGTCACAATGCCGGATTCAGCTTCAAACCCCGCCCCTGTGAAGCCACGCCCCTCTCCGCCACCTGGACTGGCTGCTCCTGCAGACGAAGGCCGAATGGGACTGAGGGGGACAGACACTAAATTAGAAAAGGTGTGAATAATTAGATGCACTTATCTACACTAAAACCTTAATTGGAATTTAATGTGGATACATCAGTGGACAAAATTTGGCCATCTGTAAAAACCAAATTGTGTAGATAATTCCTTTAGGATATTCACAGTCTGGTCATTTTGTGAGCAATCAAGCAATAATTATGCACATTATGCACATTCTATCTAATGTCTGGGCACCTAATTACAGAGAATAGTGATTGTGTTACGTTTTCAGATCCCAGAGAATGAGGATCAGTCGGCAAATGCAGTAAGTGAGCAGTTGGGAGTGCAGGCTCCAGAGGTTGCTGAGGTCAAAGAGGTCATTGTGAAGACTGCAGGATCAGTCAGGAGAAACAGCCATTCAGAGGCAATCAGGTACCAAACTCTCAAATCCCACCAGACCCCTCAGAGGTAAACTGTAATGACAAACACTGCTTTGGGTTTGAGACAAATGAATGAATAGTTAGAAGCTGAACTGAAGTCCTAGTATGTCTGCTACAGAGCCTTAATCTAAATATGGCAAGACAAGCCAAGAAGCTTTTACTTTTACTTTTAATTTATACAGCTGATACAGTACACAGTGAAATGAAACGTAACAAATTATGTAAGGTATGTCATATATTAAAATATATATGAAAGGACTTTTGACTTACATATGGTATAATGCATATGATGTATGTGTGTGTGTGTAGTAGGTCTGTAAGGATGGAGTTGGATGGTGTGTATTTTAACAGAGACAGACGCTGTAGTCTAAGGATCTTTCCCTCTCTGGAGTCAAACTCAAATAATGAGGTAAAATGAACATTGTGTATCTTTAACAAGGGTGAATAACAATAACTGAATACAGATACTGTTTACAGTGTGAACAGAGTTTCTGCCCAAATCACTGATCTGTTCTGGGATTTCCTACAGAAACATGAGTATGAGAGGAAGAAGCTTCTAGCAACTCAAGGTTGGTGTTTTTTCTCTCTTACATCCCTTCTCACTTCCTTTAATTCTAATTTGTTTTTCTCCTTTGGTCTCTTATACTGCCCTTTCTTCCTTTTAACTTTTTCCCTTCTTTCCTTCCATTATCCTTTCCTTCCTGTCTTCACCTATACCTTCCTTCCTTGCTTTTTCCTTCCTTCCTTCCTTCCTTCCTTCCTTCCTTCCTTCCTTCCTTCCTTCCTTCCTTCCTTCCTTCCTTCCTCCCTCCCTCACTCCTTTTTCTCTTCCTTCCTTCCTTCCTTCCTCCCTCCCTCACTCCCTTTTCTCTTCCTTCCTTCCTCCCTCCCTTTTCCCTTCCTTCCTTCCTTCCTTCCTCCCTTTTCTCTTCCTTCCTTCCTTCCTTCCTTCCTTCCTTCCTTCCTCCCTCCCTCCCTCCCTCCCTCCCTCCCTCCCTCCCTTTTCTCTTCCTTCCTTCCTTCCTTCCTTCCTCCCTTTTCTCTTCCTTCCTTCCTTCCTTCCTTCCTTCCCTTGTACCTTCACCTTTCGTTCTTAACTTTCTTTTTACCTCTCTATTTACTTCCCACCATCCTTCCTTTATTCCCCTCTTCCATTTTTTCCATCATGTTATTCTACCTCCACCTTTGTCCTTTGTTTCTCTTCTCCCGCCAAGCTGCCATTATTTCTTCACCCTCACCTTCCTTCATTTCTTTCTGTTCCTTCTTTCCTTTTATGCACTTCTTTTCTTTTCTCTTCTTTTCTTTTCTTTCTATTTCTTTCATTCCTCTTATTTATTTAAGTGAAGAATTTTTTATTTCTTTGCATATCGAGCTGCTAAAATTGTGCTGTTTAGTATAAAAAAGAGCTGTCCTCACAGGAGTAAAGGATGACAGAAATGAGTCTTGCATTAAACATGAGTTCTGCTGACTCACGGGTGACCGCGGTTTATGAAAACTGCACTGAGACTACAGAAGAAGCTACAGTAGCAATCAGCATTCAGTGAGCTTCTTCCATATCTGCCTTTATATCACAACCCATCTGTTCTAGCATTTGGGAGAGTTTAATATATAAGGACGTCCTATAGCTTTACTACTGTGTCAGAGTAGTTTTCACATTTTATAGATTTTATATTTTAATTCTTGCTTTCACCCTGTCTGCAGTGTGTGTGTGTGTGTGTGTGTGTGTGTGTGTGTGTGTGTGTGTGTGTGTGTGTTTTAGTCAGACTCAACTATTTCGTACAGTGCCTCTAGCAATGCCAGTTACATTTAAATATACACCTACAAATACATTGTACTTACCCATGGGTAATTTTTCAATTTTTATGCTAAGTTCTCTGAGTAGTATCGCCAATCAGATGTCTGCAGCATCTGAACCTGCGAGTAGAGATGAAATACAGTCGGCGTTCATCATGGCCACTAGGCCACAAAACACATTAAATGGTGATAGAGGCTGCTCGCTTCAGTGTGACAAGCCACCAGATTTTTAATAAACTGAAATAACACATTCTAATCATTTTATTATCTCTCTCTCTCTCTCTCTCTCACACACACACACACACACACACACACACACACTCCTCTTACAGGACCAACTAAATGTTTATCCATTAATCAGATTCTGGCTAAGTCATTTTAATGCTGGTGTGTGCCAAATGTGCTAGTGCTCCCACAGAAGTGCTTAATGGAATTATGAGTCTGAATGAACCATCTGCTGCAAACACACACACACACACACACATTCAAAGTCATAAAAACTCACATACATTAGAGAGAGAGAGAGAGAGAGAGAGAGAGAGAGAGAGAGCGCAGGAGCGAGCTCACAGCACACTTCCTTTTTTTAATTATGTTTCAGGTGTTTTATAATGAATTCAGACAGCAGGAGCTCAAACGGCTACAAACTCAACAACCACATACATTTTTAGCTTGGAATCCATGTTTTGTGTGTCTGTGTGTGTGTCAGCCATGCAGAAAAAGCCAGTAGTGACGGAGGTTCGGACTCCCACTGACACGTGGAGTGGTCTGGGTTTCTCCAAGTCAATGCCTGCTGAGGCTGTGAAGGAGCTACGCAACATAAGCCGCCGCTGCTACAGATCCTACCTCAATAATCAACAGGTATACACTCGTGGCTCAGCTTTTTACTTCTACACACATCAACCCTTTAGTGTATACTGCATGAAGATGACATGATGTCCTGTATGAGAACAAATGGATGAAGTGAGTGTATGAGAGTGTATTGTTATAAAGCTCTGACACTGGAGACTCCTTCCATAGAACACCTTCTTACAAAAAGCTTCAGCATATTACAAAAAATATACAGTTTTCTTCACTATATAGCAGCAGATTTATATTTTATCTGGAACTATAATTTGCCTTAAAGCATCTGTCATGCGAGGTCTTGTAAACTATTTATTCAACAGTGCTGTAATATTAAAGAAATGAATTTTTTAATGGTCATGTAATGATGTTACTCTGTTTATTTTTGGTACCAAAATTTTTCTTTGTTTCTTCTTCCAGCTTCTTCTTTAACACATGGTCTCTCTCTCTCTCTCTCTCTCTCTCTCTCTCTCTCGCTCCTGAAGCACTCTCTGAATGACCTACACATGTCTCTGAAATTATTGGCAAAAAATAATTTTAATTCTGAGCATCACTCAAGTTTCTGTTCTAGGTCCATATGAGTTTTTTAAGTTAAAAAATAAAATATTTAATACATTAAAATTAAAAGCAAATGACTGAAAAGCAAAAATGCTGAGGCTCTGGATGGGAAGCTTTGCCTGGACCAGAAACAGTGATGGATTTTCTGAGATTGACTCTACTAATGCTAATGCTGTGACATTTGCATATATAAATCAAAGTGCCAAAGTGACACTCCTTAGTCCTACTCAACCTCAGGCTACAATCATAACTCAATAACAAATAAAACCTTTAGCAGCACCAAGCTCACATCCTTGACACTGGCCTACGCATTCAGCGTAGATTACTTTTATCATGCTTCCAGCAATTACTGAATGATAGATGCTTTGCAACAAGACTCTCTGGAATTGCAATACTGGTCAGTAGTGATGCTTTAGAAAGGGTTTGAATGGTTATATGAAATGTTTACTAGACTACACTTTCGGAAAGTGGAGAAAACATTTCCTCTGGTATAAATTACATCTATGTGCTAGTTTTATGGAGATTAAAACTCAGGTTTAGATACTAAATCTGTGAGGCCAAGGCTTTCTACCTGGAAAGAGAATTTACAGAGCAGAGCTAAAAAACGGTTAGTGCTAATGACTTGGATATACGCATACTCTCTCTCTCTCTCTCTCTCTCTCTCGTACACACACAGCAATAAATGAAAATGTGATTACTGTCATGTGGTGCTGCTGTGTAGACGTAAACTCCAATTACGAGTTATGAGAGAGAGAGAGAGAGAGAGAAAGAAAGAGATGTATTACTGTCACTTTTATTCCACTGTTCCCTTCACTTCATGTCCTTCATAAGGAGTAAATACACGACCCTATATTTGACACTGCTACTAGGATTTGAGTTTATCATTCTAATTATTAAGATTATAATATGATTATGTTATTATATAATAGCATAATAGTACTAAATTACATTTGAAGGACACTTTTTAAATTGTGAGGTTGTGTTTTTGTATTCAACAGTTTAGTGTAAATGGGATGGGTGCCTCAAGAGTGTTAAACTGGTTGTAATGAATAAAGCCATATTAAGTCTGTGTGTGTGTGTGTGGGTGTGTGTGTATGTCTCACTACAGTCATGGAGCTCTCAAAGTAGCAAGGACAGAATGTGTAATGGCAGCGATTCAGAGAACTGGCGAGAGAGGCGAGGATCTGCCTCATCGTCACCTGGGTCTTCCTGCTCATCATCCTCCCCCACCTCCTCCTCCTCCTCCTCCTCCTCATCATCATCATCATCAGCCATAATGGCGTATAATCCTGGTTCAGGACGCACCAACACAGACAAAACATGTGAGTCTGGACAAAAGAGTGTGTGTGTGTATTAGTATACGAGAGGAAGAAGTATGAGTTGTGTTACTGATATATAGGTTTTTGTTTTTATTTAAATGAACACACTCAGATGTAAGGAGTTTGGCCTTGACTTTGCTTTCTTTTTCCTTTTTTTGGAATTTGCCAATATTTAAACACTATCTAGCTGTCCCATACCACGCAACAGAGTGTGACATGTTAAACATCTGCTAAACAACTGCTGCATATGCTACATCATCACTCTGCTGAATAAAAGCATTTTCATTGCAAATATTATCAGATCATTTTTTACTTGAGTGAAAAGTAGAATCTTAGACACATTTACACACATTTCACCGTTTCTTAGTATTTAGTGTGTCTGACACCGACTGCAGTGAAAGAGATAAGACTCATAGAAAATCTGCCCTTTTGTACGAAGGAGTTAACATGTCAAATATCGCCTTAAAGAAATTGCGCAACATCTTGAATATTAAATATGTTTCACTTGTATATTCAAAGAATATTTCTGAATTCTAAAACACTTTTAAATAGAAAAAAATTCCGGATTTTTCACTGTGGTTTCAAACTTTTGGACCCCATTGTCCGAAAGCATAAGCTGGAATTCTCAACAGCAGAATAAACTAATCTTCTGTAGTTTTTTTCACCAGTTATTTTGGTGGACATAGTGAAGTAACTGGGGCTGTTTGACACACTTAAACGCTTTAATTCTATCATGCATTATTTCTAACTTTATCGATAAAAAAATAGAATTTGAACCTTGCGTCTTGTGTCCAGGTTCAGCATCGGATTTCTTTGTCCTGTCGCACTCCACAGTGTTGCTTAATGACTCATAAGGAAGTAGACGCTTTTTTATCCATCCTACTATGGGCAAAATATTATAATAAAAGTTACAAAACGCCCCCCCCCACATGTGTTTCTATCTTTAAAGTAAATGGTGATAAACTTTTTGCTCATTTCTGCTCTCTGAGATGCTCCAAGTGCTTGCTCATAACCATTTTTTCAAGGCTAACTAATATTTAAAGGCATTATCTTCAACCACACTGTAAGGTTACCCCAACAGAGGGAAACACATCTCACACTGAAAGCCAACAGTGTCCTAACTAATTTTATATCAGACTTGCGGCAATAAACTTATTTTTTTGTTTATACTGATTGAAAATGTCCCATAAGTCGATATCCAGTGTTTGTTAGGATTGAGTTTGGGCAAAGATGGAAGGCCTGTAATTCATAACCTAACCTCTTTGTGTTATCATGTTGTAATGTTTTGTTACAGTTATAATTAGTTTTTGTGGTGGCTTAGTGGTTAAGTTGTTGGACTACTGATTTGGAAGGTTGTGAGCTCAAATCTGAGGGTCCCTGAGCAAGGCCCTTAACCCTTGCTCAGTTGTATACAATGAGATAAAATGTAAGTCACACTGGATAAGCGTGTCTGTTAAATGCTGTAAATGTAATGTAAATTACCCTTGATAACAGATAACCTCGATACTTTTTAAATAGTCATCGGTGAAGATCAAACCTGCAGTCTGTGCACAAGGTTTCATTTAACTTTTTATTAGTGCCATCTTTAAGAGTGGACTGACTTCCTTCCTATATATATATTTTTTTATCTCAGACAATCAGCTCTATATGTAGTGGCTAAGGAGGTGAGATCAGTTGATTCGAGCTGCAGGAGGCAGCCATCCTGGAGGCAGAAATCAAACTCCAACGATTGTTCATCCAAACACGATGATCGATTTTCACTCAGCTTCCAACATCAGTGTCCATGAGACACAGACTGAAACAGAGCAAAAGCTTGTAATTTCAGAATGGCTTTATGAAGCTACAAAGTTGAGAAAAGTTTAACTTTATGTAAATGACAGTAGAGTGCACGTGATCCGTGGGAAACAGCACACGCTGCTTCTCCTTCATCTCGTGTGATATGATGCAGATATACACTGCTGAGGTTTATACACAAACCCCAAATCTCCCTCCAGAATGTTTGATTTCAGCAGCAAGAAATCTGATTTGGAATGCTAGTTGTGCCACCCACTGATAAACATTATTGACACCAGTAGTAGGAACACCTTCTGATAACTTCATAGGACAGCCACAGGAAACCTGCAGCAATAAAATCACTGTATGTGTGAACGTAATTTTAGGAAGTCACTGGTTTCCAGCTTCACGGCTGTCTGCCATATATGTAAGATAAACTCTTTCAGATGTATTGTTTATTTCTGCTTTTTCTGACTGAGCCATGTAGTGGCAGATGTCATAAATAGGTCCATTAGTGAAAAATGTATGTATAAGTAAGGAATAAACAATTTTGGTGCATGATGTTTTCAGGTAAAACCCCAAAGTGGATTATTTACAATCTAAAGTGTTTTCATTTATTCCTTTACCACACAGCAACTATGTTATATTTTTCTTTATTCCTCTATAGTTACTTTTAATATTATGGAACATTCACAAACCAGCTACTTCCTGTATCACCTAAGTTAAGTAGCCTGTATTTGTCACATATGCATTACTGCAGAGTGAAATTCTTTCTTCACATATCCCATCCTTGGAGGGTTAGGGTTAGAGCACAGGGTCAGCCATGATGCAGAACCCCTGGAGCAGGGAGGGTGGTTGAGGGCCTTGCTCAAGGGCCCAATGGCGATAATCTTCCACTTAACAACCCAGAGCCTTAACCACTTGAGCTACCACCGCCACTTACATTATAGCAGCTCGTTCAATTAGCAGATTTTTATTTTTTTTTATTTCTTGAAGTTAATCAAATACAATATATACATTGGCATTTTATTGATAAACCTCAGTCCCCTGTCTTGAAGACTTTAACTGTGGTGGAACATGTAGTGATGGTTAAAACGCTAAAAACTTGACATTGGAGACTCCTTCCAAAAATACTAATCACGCTCCAGTCAGGAAACTTCACTACATCAGCAATTTTTCATCTGTTCTCTTGGAATTATTCTGAAAAGAATTTCAAACAGTGGTGTGGTGCAATTTATTGAACATTCCTTTTTAAAGTTTGTTGAGGTTCTGCACCACACCTTTATCTGGACGAAGCTGTGATCAGATCAAAACATCTTGTACATCTCATTACCTTTGCAGCTGATGGATTCATCAACGGCAGCTACTATGAAGGTGTACCCAGATCACTGATTGGTGGATCTCCCAGTCCCCCCCCTCCTCCTCTTCCTCCTCAGCTGAAAGATGATCTCCTTGAGCTACTGATTCAGCTGGGTCTGGAGAAATATACCACTGTATTCCAGGAACAAGAGGTACAAAAACACACATACACTCCCCCTTACTGTACACACTGCCTGTTTCACTGTGGCACCTGTGTATTGCTTCCATCACTGAATGTTTTTGCTATTAAAACCAAAAGCAGATCTGAATTATCAGAGAGAATATGAATTTTATGGGTTTAGATCTTTCTAACGGCCTTCTATTTCCCAGTGCAGCTTTTTTCCAGCTGCTCGGACCGGCCGTGTTTATTCTGACTGTCTCAATTGATTACTTTAATGTTCTCTGGCATAGGACAGGTCAGCCATGATTGCATTTTTACTCCCAGCTCCAGCTGTTCTATACGCTACATCAAATCTGTTTCTCAGTCGTTTCAAACAATCATGTTTAGCCACCGTGAAGCGGCTTCTTTCTACCTTATATGTTTGTTAACTTGGTGGGTTGGTAAGAATTTCATGAGAGTATCCGCTGTTCAGAATGATTGGTCACAGTTATATACATTTTTTCTTAACACTCTAGCAATATAAATCATTATAAATACTTTATAAAGACCTTAAACCAAGTCTCAAAAATATATGCACCCAAAGCAGTCAGATCCCAAAGCATATTTTGAATAAATGCAAATAAATTTTTGTTTTCCATTTACTCTCAGTCTCTAGGAATGTGTTATGGCATACATTGTCCAGTTTCCCTGGGGTATAAATATGATCTTGCACACATATGAAATTCCATTATTATCCATTAATATGGTGGAAGAAAACAATTTTGAGATGGAAAAAACTGGGTAATGAATGTAAAATGCATTTGAAACCTGTATTGTTGTACAAATACTTTGCAAAAAAATGAATAAATAAATAAATAAATAAATAAATAAATAAATAAATAAATAAATAAATAAATAAATAAATGCATAAAAGTATGCAACCTATTGAACACATACATTATGTTTAAGCTCCAAATATAAACTGCATGTGTTAATTTTTTCATATATTCATTTTTGCTTATTTGAAAGCTGCCAATAATTCGAAACACGTTATCATCATATTTACGGAGGAACTTACTAATCCAGAAAACATTTTAAAGCATAAACTTATACTGTACAGCAGTATTCTGCAGAAATCATAACGTCTGCCTGGGTCACTCTCTTTTATTTTTTCTCCATCAGATTGATTACCAAACGTTCTTGACTCTTTCTGAAGAAGATCTAAAGGAAGTGGGTGTATCCACATTCGGGGCCAGGAGGAAGATGCTGATGGCTATTTCTGGTAAGAATTTGGCAGAGCTGCCTGGGCTTTTTGTAGATCGCTCAGTAGGATCTGAATAGCTTGGTAAAATTAAATACAATCATAAACAGCTTTAATAGATACCCACTGCAAAATACAGACATTTTATTTAAAGTTTAATGTTTAATAATCCAGTCACTCATGCCATGGAGTAAAATTTATAGTTTATATATAGAGTTTATATATGCCTGTATAGCTCCTTCACAACAATGTCTGTTGTTAAAAGCACAATTCAGTTTTTCTTGTGTTGCAGTGAATGTACCTGTCTTGATTTTAGATTGTAGGAGAAAAGTAGAAGATGTTTTGTGGAGCCTGTGGTGACTGGAACCTTAATCTAACCTTAATTTTGTTTCTTTTTTTATTTTGTGGAACTATATTTTTCTTGGCACACAATAGGTTAGGATATTTCCAGCAAATGCTGCAAAAAGACTCAGTAGAGCTTTTCATTTTGTACACAGGACTTCAGTGTCACTGGGTCTGTTACCTAACAGAGGTTTTTCACTTCAACTTTCAATCCAACCATATTCAACTTTCTGGCTTTTATTTTTATTTATGCCATTTGGCAGACACCTTTATCCAGAGAGACTTACAGAAGTGCTTTATCAATAAATACATTCTGGTACTGGTTCACTAGGTCAAAGAGTAAGAACTCGGTCTAAAAACACCCTGACTACATTTTTAGTGCTAATTTAAGTCCTTCAGGATGAGCTTAAGCTATTGTTTGAAGACTACCAGTGACTCAGCTCTTTGGACATCTAGGGGACTTTCATCCGAGAACAGAAAGAGGTTTTTTAATGAGAAGATATTGAACACTACTGAAGATTAGCTAGTGTTCCTTCACCTCTAAAAGCCAATCCAGACAAAACACCTAACAACAGAAAGTGGGATATTCCTTACATGTGTGAATAATCCCATGGTTTGCATGTGACATTCACTTATTTTAGGCACTTCCCATGATATAATTAACAGATCAATTTATCAGTTTTTCACAATGATATTATCCACATGAGGATTGTACTTGAAATCACATTTTAGGGTATAACATGCAAAAGGATGGCATTTGTGTCCTCCTCTGTCTGTCTTTCTGCCAACTGATATAACTGCATATACTGCTTTTTGTCTCCAGATCTAAATAAAAGTAAGCTGAAAGTCCCTGAAGCTCCTGCAGTTAAATCTGGCTATCTAGAAGGTGGAGCAAGTGGCCGTCTTCCACGAATCATGGACGAGGACTTGGCTGCTAAGAGTAACCGCTGGTGAAAGGGGACTGGCAGTACACTGGACTGTATTATCCCCACTACAGTGCTGTAGAGGCTGTGCTTCCTGACTAGTCATGTGCCTCAGTGACCGATAAATGAGAATTAAGTAAAGGACTGGCTATTAAGATTAATTACAGACAGGCAGCAGAGTGGACAGATGTGATATAACTCTCAGAGGACGTGGGCGAGAATAACTGACCTTCACTCTGGATCGACTCTCCTACTACTGCCAACATTTAATATGCAAACACTTATGGCCTTCTCTTTCTCTTAGTTTGTTTCTTGTCTTTTACTTTTGCCATTCTCTCTCTCTCTCTCTCTCTCTCATCATTTCTGTGCAGTAGCATGATGCACTGTGCAAATATGAGAATGTATTGTGAACATAATTAAGCATTTCAAATAAATTGAACTCTTCAGTGAAGGAAGGAAAACATAGGACCTCATGCAAATGCTTAATCAGAAATCCTTTTTAAATAAGATTGGATGCTTTGTGCTTAAACAGCGCTTGCTTGTTAAACAATGTTGATTCTGGTTCAGTTCCTCATGCTCTTATCACTGTGCTGAAGACAAACATTTAATTGTTTTGCTCATTGAACAAGTAAAACTGTGGCTGGAGATGAGATGGGAGAATGACCAGGCAGAAATACATAATTTTCTCACTTTAATGAATGTGAACATATCTGGATATGCAGCGTTTTCAGTGTATTATCAGCAACCAGCCAAATAAAAACTAGTTATAGGAAATCCCACAATGTTTCGTTTGCACTCATGAACTAACAAACTATGCTTAGTAACAGATGAGCTACAGTTAATAAAATCTACTAGTTTTAGGTTTATCTGATGAAATGGCTGACAGGTATAAGCTACAAGGCAGGTGGACTACAACAACAACAATAACAACAACAACAACAACAATAACAACCCCAGACACTTCATGATATTATTAATTGGCTGAAAATGAAAACCTGGAGTTAAAATAGATACAAGATCATCAGGTGCGAGTACTAGATTCTATGCATGTAAAGAAATATAAACACATGTAAAAACAGGCTATAATATACCAGGCATAACATTATGAGCACTAACAGGTGAAGTGAATAACACTGATGATCTCCTGATGATCTACTGATGATCATGGCACCTGTTAGTGGGTGGGATACATTAGGCAGCAAGTCAACATTTTGTCCTCAAAGTTCATGTGTTAGAAACAGGAAAAATGGACAAGCGTAAATATTTGAGCGAGTTTGACGAAGGGCCAAATTGTGATGGCTAGACCACTAGATCAGAGCATCTCCAAAACTGCAGCTCTTGTGGGGTGTTCCCGGTCTGCAGTGGTCAGTATCTATTAAAACTGGTCCAAGGAAGGAACAGTCGTGAACCGGTGACAGGGTCATGGGCAGCTAAGCCTCACTGACGCACTTGGGGAGCGAAAGCTGGTCCGTGTGATCCGATCCAACAGATGAGCTACTGTTTCTCAAATTGCTGAAGGAGTTAATGCTGGTTCTGATAGAAAGGTGTCAGAATACACAGTGCATGACGGGTCAGGGCTGTTTTGGTGGCAAAAGGGGGACCAACAAAATATTAGATAGGTGGTCATAATGTTATGCCTGGTCGGTGTATATGTAATTGTACTGTATATATATATACACAAGTGTAAAAATTGAATTAATATATAGTGCAGTTCTCTTGTAGTTGACCGTAATGATATGGTGGAATTAAACTTACTTCTTACTTCTAGTTGCATGGATTAAAAAGTCTTCAAAGATATAAGTAAAGAGAGAAAGATTACTTTGAATTTAATTCATAAGGATGACACCATTTTTGGAGGTTTCTAGATAATTTAGTATCTAAATAAAGATAAGGTAAGAATGATTTTTTTTAACCTGCTGAGAGATTTTTATCCCTTTTCTCTCTCTTTAAAATTTTTCCTCCAGGGTTTCTTAGATAGTCAGGGACTTCTTAGCTTCCCAAAAATGGTTGTAGTTATCTGATATTGAAACACAATAGTGAAGGGTTTCTACAAAGACCCTATAAAGGTTACATTAAGAGGGACAGGATGAAGAAATACATGTAAAGGTTAGATTTAAGAGTGTACAAATCAATTCCTATTTTAATTTTGCTGAAAATCTTCCACTAGGGGGAACCACAGCACCATCTGCTCCATCGTATCAGTCTCTCCATGAAGCATCATTCCTCATTTGTGACATTACACACAATAGTGGCTGGAAATCATTTTCACAGAAAAGCCAATGACGCAAATAATTATACTGTGTTGAAAAAGCCTGTTGCTAGTAATGTTGATTTAGCACAACCTACTGTTGAGTAAATAAATGCTCTGATAAATGAAATATTACACAACATTAATCAGGGTGCTAAAAGAGAACAGCATTTTGAAGATCATTGTAGTGTGTCAGACAAAAATTTAACTAGTTAAATGAAGGGATGGGTTTTGCCCATTTCTCCCCTGGGGGAAAGGGGTCTATTTTTTCTCTCAGGGCCTTTTCTGCCTGCCCTCGTAACTGAAAGACATGTTTGGTGGAACGTAGCCTGTGATTCATCAGGATAATTATGTTTGAGTCAGGCTAATTATGCACGTTCGTCTTTAGGCAATGGAAGTGAATCAAAAGGATATGATGTAGAAAGACATGAAGCAGGATTTAGAGTTCAGACTGGCTTCAGGCTCAAACACTGTATCAGGGCAAGTAATTATCATCTATAGTTGGTTGATTGTTTGGTTGGTGGGTCTTTAATCTGGTTTTGCTCCATTTTTTAATTTGTATGTAGGTGGTTCAGCCAAGTCTAAGCAAGAATATATGTACAGTTATACATTGCTGGATGGGAAACTGCACATCAACTATCATTGTATCATCTATCAAAGTACATATAGATAGATAGATAGATAGATAGATAGATAGATAGATAGATAGATAGATAGATAGATAGATAGATAGATAGATAGATAGATAGATAGATGGATGGATGGATGGATGGATGGATGGATGGACGAATAGATAGATAGATAGATAGATAGATAGATAGATAGATAGATAGATAGATAGATAGATAGATAGATAGATAGATAATCATACCACTGAACTTCTCAGCATTTGTTTAAATAATAATTAAATAATAATAACAATCTGTTTAAAAAAAAAAAATAACCAAATAACCAAACAAAACACAGACAAATAATTTAACTAAAAATATTTACATCTAACTGAACGCTGCTACTTTATTCTTCTCTTGTTTTCATTCCCACCTGCCTTCGGTCATCATCTGGCCATTTGCATTTGGTGTGCATTTGTGAACATGCATATAAGGATCTGTCCCAGTTAGCGTTCAGTTTCCTCATTATATCAGAGGAATTCCAGAACAACACTTGACCCAGTGTTACAATAAGTTCAATCCCATTTATGACCTAATCAGGTTTTTCACTTTTTTTATATATGTATCTTAGACAGTAATAGACTTAAATTGGAACAAACCCCTTTGGCACTGGAGAGGAGCTATAGCTAATGTGAGCAAGTCTGCTGGAGTAAATATTTGTTTCCAATTTTAGATTTAAATTTATTATTGTCAAAGTAAATAAGATGGTTAACATCCTATCCATAAAATAAAGAAAAACACATGATGATTAGAGCACCTCTTTGGGCTCTTTTTGTCCCCTCTCAAAGGAGCAAGTATCGCAGACTAAAGGGGCATGCCAATTCACCATTTAAACATGGCAACCAATCATGGTAAATGCACCTGGATTTAACAAGAAAACAAAAAAGAACAAGGTAAAAGTGGGGGAAAAAATGAAGGAAACGTGTTAAATAGCTGCTCCAGGAACCACTCAAACTGTCTATTATTTTTAGAAAATGGGCCCAGCAGAGTGGTTAAATATTGCATCCACTCTTCAGTCGAGACCTGGGGAATCATTTTCAGTCACAACCCTTCTTAAAATCATCTTCAGTCACAGAAAACCCAGTGGGACTTACAATCCCAGTTCTTCAAACCTCGTTCACACTTTATTTTCGTATTGCGTCTGTCATAGCTAACGTAAAATTAGAGTTTCTTTTTTTTTGCCCCCCTAAAATTAATGATAAGCTCAGCTACGGTTCTGTCTCGTCTCTTTCTATGCCTCAGTGAGTGCCATCAGGTACAGACAGCTCTTCGAAATACATTATTATGGTCCTGTTTATTACCACCAGTGCAAAGATGAGTTGTGTCAGCCTTAAGAAGTGGAGACACATAGATTAGTGGATTTCTCATCTCATCTAATTAGCAAGCAGAACAGCATTCATGTCAAAATCCCACAGAGATTTTGAACATAACTGTCTTGGTATTGTGAAACTGAACATCTTGGGTGTATTATAATTGTTCTGTCTTTGCTCTCTGCCAGTGCTGTGACATGCCTCTGTGTGTGTGTGTGTGTGTGTGTTTGATGCTGAAAAAATAGCTCCTGTAGTAAAAAGCCATAGCTGATTCAACACACCAACACGCATGACTCACATCATTAGTTCATGCCCAGATGTACCGGGTGAATGGGCTTAATTTGATACGAAAAACCCATAAAAAGCAAATCTATGTAAACTCAGACTCTGTGCCGGAAATCACACTCATCATTCACTATTTACTATGCAGACTGTTCTGTTCAGGGCAGCAGCACAAGAAAAAGAGAACAGACTGTACGATTGAGAGCACTGGAGACTTTCAGGAGATGGAGGCAGATGAAGCCATTTATTAACAATCCGAATCAGCAGACAGGCCTGTGGTCAAAACAAAATAAGGCAGAGGTCGAATGTCAGGAAAACAGGGTAATGCAAAGCAATCAAAATAAAAACGAAGGGCAGAAGTAAAAAAAAAAAAAAGTCAAATCCAAGGAGTTACAAACACAGACAACAAAACACTCGAGGCTCTCAAGCGGCGCAACAGGAAAGTGTTTGCCCTATCATTGAAAGAGCACAAGTTCAAAACCATCCGTGGCTGGGGGCCGAGGGAGAAAAAAATTGTCTGTGTTGGATGGATGCCATACTCTCTCTAACCTGTCAATCACAATGACAGTAGCTGATTGTAGACATCTGTGAATTTGTGTACGTGAAAAAGACAAATAGTGATTTCCTCAGAGTGTTTTGCGCTGTGACACAGCATGATGCAAATCAGAATGATGCAGCTGACTGGTTTCACGTGTCTC
The DNA here is from genome assembly GCF_019097595.1 of Hemibagrus wyckioides. NCBI lineage: Eukaryota > Metazoa > Chordata > Actinopteri > Siluriformes > Bagridae > Hemibagrus > Hemibagrus wyckioides. Next base: position 16,615,545 of record NC_080723.1, on the reverse strand, counting down.
AGAGGAAGCACATGAGCTTTTACTAAGCTTTCAGTATGCCGACTGGTAGGTTACATGTGATAGACGAGAGATGGCTGATTGGCGACGGACCTGTTGAAAAAAATGATTAAAAATGGTGAATAAACACATGAGGGATTAGCAGGAACGTGAGTGTAACTGGCAGGTAAGTGAGAAAAAGATAATATCTGGACTGGATTGGACTGTGGATTAGTAGTGGATTTGGAAACAGATATCCTAAACCACAGGTTTTAGTGTTTTTACCACTCCAACACGTCATTTTTATCTTAGTAACAGAGAACTATTATCTTTTTGGGAGCAGGAAAGACTGAAATGTGGAGGACAGGGGGTTAGTCCCGGAGAGGGGTTGAGAATCTGGGGCCTAAATAATCCACAAATCCAAAAAAAACATTTTTATTCATGTCATTAATATGAATAATTAATAATAATTAATATTAATTAATATTAATTAATATTAACATTTTAATGGAACAATAAAGTAGAGAAGTATTTTAAAAAGAATGTACATAATAGACCACTTGTATTTCTTTAGTCATAAAAATGTATGAATGTACACCAGGCTTACGGTACATTGTGAACTATTCAAGGAATATAATTAGAAGATTTGGACAGCACCCCAAAACGCCTCCCCTAAAATAAACCATAAAGTAAACAGGGAACAAATGTCCACCCAGCAAGAAACTGAGCATTGCTCACTGCAGCCAGCAGTGGACTGTGATCCCTGTAATCTCACTACTACAAACAGGGTTGCTCTAAATGAAAACAACAGACCTTTTAAGAATATAATGAAAGTTGCCATCATACCAGCATATTGATTTACTTTATCTGACATGTCCAAGCTTTAGTATGCGCCAATGTGACCTGGATATTACTAGCCACATCTTATTCCAGAGTGAGTGCTGTAATCCATTTAGTTCTCAATCAATCGGTGTGTGAGTGAGAGAGAGAGAAAGAGAGAGAGCGAGAGAGAGAGAGCGAGAGAGAGAGAAAGTTCTCCCTATCTGCCTGCATATCTATCTACATATCTGCCTGCCAAAACCTGAGGCAGTGAGTAACCCACCCAAAACACATACACACAGCCCTGCTTGTTTGTTTCATTTCTTGTTTATTTTATTTTATTTTATTTTATTTTATTTTATTTTATTTTATTTTATTTTATTTTATTTTATTTTATTTTATTTTATTTATTTGTATTATTATTCTTTTTTTAGTACCAATATTTCTATTAATGCTTAATTTCTATTCTCTCATATTTATGTAACTATATGGACACCCAGTGTTACATGTAATATGTTTATATAGTGAAGCTTATTGAATTGAATTGAATTGGTGAGAGAGAGAGAGAGAGAGAGAGAGAGAGAGAGAGAGAGAGAGAATTAATGTTGCAAGCATAAGTTGTGGTCAAGATTTGAAGACCTTTTAGAAGACGACTACTAAATGCTCCCTGGTGACTGATTTCTGTTGTCATTACAAGCAGACAGCCAACAATTCTACAGTATGAAGCTCTTCTTAAAGCCTGCAATAGCAGTTGTTCTATCGGCTGCTCTCTGTTCAGGGCCACCTCAGCAGTTCATTTGGTTTGTACATTTTGATTAAGCCAAGGTTTTACGCCAGATGCCTTTCCTGACCCAACCCTCCCATTTTATCTGGGCTCGGGACTGGCACTGAAAATTACCCTTTCAGAGGCTGGGTTAGCTCCCTGCCCAGAAATCAAACCCAGACTGCAGCAATGAGAGCATAGGATGCTGCTGCTGGAACATCAGGAGGCCAAAGCCAGCAATAACAGTACAGCATACAATTACACAACACTCAGAAGACAGCCACAAATACAGTAATTGCAACAATGAAGCATGAATGAAACATCAAAATGGACAGAAAACACAAGGTCAGTTTCTATAATGTTCCAGTTATTAAGACCCCCTTTTCTACTTGATGATATAAATGCAGATCTACTATTACAGGATCATAGTCTGACATGGAAAAGATGCTATCATAGACTCTCTTTTATCAATATTTCTTTCGAAAGATCTTAATTTTATCTTAATAATCTTTATTTCAAATGGGTGTCCCTGGTGGTCCAGCAGCAGGATCTGCCACTCATCCAGCTGTGACCCAGGTTCGATTCCTGGGCAGGGAACCCACCCAGCTTATGAGGGGTTAACTCTCAGTGCCGGTCCTGAGCCTGGACAAAAATGAAAGGATTGCATCAGGAAGGGTATCCGGTGTGAAAAACCTGTGCCAAATCAAATATGTGGATCAGATGATCTGCTGTGGTGAACCTGAACAGGGAGCAGCTGAAGGACAACAACAACAACAATCTTAATCTCATATGGCACAGTGTCAAACTGCATTTCCTCAGATCAGGTTCAAAGCTAAACTTGAACTTCTTTCTTTAATTCCTTTCAAAAATATCCATATTTTTGTGCTCTTTGAATGCTTTTCTATTGATTGCATGTGCCTTTGTTTCTGTTTTGGTCCATTCTCCATTCTTAATCAGTTTTTCAGACTGCGTTCACCTGTTTTGTGTCGGTTCTTGATTGGTGCCGACGTTGTGTTTGTTGTCATGAACTTAAAAGCTTTGTTTCCCACCCTCTGTTTCATTCTGCTTCATGGTTTCCTGTTTAATGGACTGCTCTTTATTAAGTCTGCCTGCCTGCGTTCTGACCTTTGCTATGGACTGCATTCACACTCTCTACATTGAACACATTTGGAATGCGACCTTTTACACGCCGTATTAGCACAACAGCATCTTCATTGATATGTGTGTACACACCATTCTGTCCTCATGTCCATACACTCCTTTGTTCTCTGTCAGATGTCTTCTGTTTACCCCTGCAGGCGATGCTGTATGCTGTTACATCTCACTGCCTTCCTGATGAGCGTGGCTGACTTCATCAACAACAACCACTAGCACCTCTTTAATCCAGCCTTATTTAACAAATCTGAACACACATGACTAGGTGCACACACACACACACACACACACTTATACACTTGGCCCCGTCTTAAGTCAGCACACAGGTGCTGTGTGATCAGATTGTGTACATACGGAGCAGAGCTTTGATGGCCAGAAATCCTTGGGAAAGATAATGAGCTCCACACAGCTGCACCAGAGAGACATGTTGGATTTTAGAGTTTACTCAAGCTGCATTTGGATGAACGAATGCACCAACCCTTGCACAAATCTCTCACACACAACACAATTCCTAATGCTTAACTATTTATTCTATACAGAAATGACATCTATTGAATGGTGAACATCTTGTCAGGACTTTTTCTATTAAAGAAAAAAGCTAGATAGCACTTCTTTATTACACATAGGTTTTAACTCTCCTATTATCCTCAAATTTACAAACCTGTTTTGCCCTTGGGGTCAGTTCATCCCTAGCAATTTAAACCTCTTTCAATTATAATGTGAATTTAATGTTTCTTTGTTCGCTACCCAAATAGTGTTTTAAATAGAACATAACCCCGACTTACCCCATGACCCCATTCTCCAAAACATGCAGAATTTCTATTGCATGACTACAGAAAAATGTACAATTCACTATTTGATTGACCTCGAATTGGACAGAAGAGTTTTTGTTTGTTTTTAATAGTTTTATTTTGTTTGAAAAGTAGTTCAATTTCTGTTATCCAGGATAGTACCATGTAATTTCTGAGAAATGATATCCAAAACAAATAAACAAATAGCAGATAAATATATTTAATAAGTAATTTATACAGCAAAAAAAAAAAAAGCCCGGGATCAAATTGAACCCAAGGAATACTGATGCCACAAAATGTGTACAGGACACTGAAAACATATTATCATGATCATTTTATGTTTATCTGGTCGTCCCCATTAAATGAGGACAAGTCGCTAAATATGAAGCAAATATTTAGAGACGTCAAACTTTGACCCCAAGGATAATAGGAAGGTTCACAACTGATTTTGTTTTTCTCCGTCTGAAAGCACGTCCAAAAAGTCATGAGGGTAAGGTTTCAGTCTGTAAACAGCACAGGTTGCCTATCATAGTGTGTGAAAATCACTGAGCTGCGACTGACTGTAGTTTTATGTGTGCACTAGTGTGAGAGCAAAGCAGAGAGCCATTTTGAAATAACACTCACATGCAAGAAATCACCGTCAGCACATTCCATGGAGTAAATCTGCTTTTGTATCAAAAGAATTAACAGAAAGCAGGAAACGTTTTGTGTGAAAAGCTTTTCCTTTAACTGCATTCCCATGTTATCGGTTTCTGAAGCTTAGAGCAAACATTGACGTAGTAGCTTTGCTAACCTCCATTTTGCAATTTTACTGCACTTGAAATTCTGTGGGAATGATTCAACCTTTATAGCTCCCTTTATGGGCAAGAGCAGAAGATTTTGGAAGAAGATTGCTTTAAAAACCATGAAAATGAGATAATTATGTCCTGAAATGTCTTTGCTGTATATATGTGAGCGCTAAGTCTGAGTGCTTCTGAGTGCTAATCAAAAATATACAGCAGTTTTAGTTGTGTGAAGGGTTTTATTTAACAAACAGTGAGGGATACTGGGTAAGTGGCTATAATAAAGTTTAAGTGGCTGGAATGAGGAGAAGTATGTGTGTGTGTGTAGGTAGAACCTGTGCATTCACCCGTTAATTAGAGAGTAGTGTTAGTGACTCACCTTTGTTCGTTTATGCTCTCTTTCTTATTGTGTGTGTGTGTGTGTGTGTGTGTTCCTCCGGGCCTTCTGTGCTTGCATGCCGCTCATTACCCAGAATCTGGCAGATTATGAGAGACTGAGAGAGGAAAGTGAGAGTGAGAGCAGAGGAGCAGTGAGGAAAGGTCTGTGACATTTGGCTCAGTGTTTTGATGTTTTATCGCTCCTCCAGTGAAGAGCCTGTTAGTGCAACACCATGAAGTGTCCTTAAACTCTAGTGGAGTGGAGTGTCAGCATCTTTCACACTCTCTATGTTCTCTCTGCATGTTCTCTCTGCATGTTCTCTCTCTCTCTCTCTCTCTCTCTCTCTCTCTGCTCAGACTTTCTTTGATTTTTCTTTCTCTGAATCTTTTTGTCTCTGCACTTGCTGCTCCATCTTTTGGTTACGGACTCCACCCCCTAGATTTGTCTCTGTCCTTTGTTTTGTTTTTTTTCAATAGAGTGTTCTATCAGCTGAGAAACACACACACACACCAATACTATCCTGCTTATATCAGCTGTTGTTCTGCTGTTTGGATGGTAAATAGCTGACTTCAGGTGTGTGTGTGTGTGTGTGTGTGCTTCTCACAAAGGTTTTGGAAAGTCTTCTTGGATAACACCTTCAGCATTAGTTAGCATTTTACTGAACTTAGCTCTTTGTATTTTACCAAATCTTCAACACCTTAGATATCTTTATAGATAACCAGGAAGCTCAACTAAATTCAAAAAATTTTTCTTCAGCCTCGTTTATTTCTCAGGGACAAAATCTGCACATCCCTGACAGGGACAATTTTCCAAATAGGCTGGGCCCAATGTCCTATCTGTCCTCATCCACTTCAGCAGGGAGGAGAGCTAAAAATACCTTCATGATCTGCTCTCTTGCTTATGGTTGGTGTGTGTGTGTGTGTGTGTGTGTGCGTGTGTGTATGTGTGTGAGTGAGTTTGATGACTCTTCCTTTCCCATTTCATTACATCAGTGAGTTAGGCAAGCAGAATCAAATGCCTTCACTTTTCCTTTTCTCAGCAACACACAACCCAAAAATGACCCTAGCTCAGCCCTGGAGCACACACAGGAATGTAGAGAGCGATAGATGAAGAAAAATACAGAAAAACAGAGCCTGACACAGAGATACATGAAAGGTATGAGTGAGTCTAAGGTTTCATCACCTTTAACCATTTTCATGAACGTTTAATAAGCAAAGAGATGAATAATGAGAAAGAGCTGCCAGTAGCATCATACAGCATCTTCATTCTTTCAGTGATAACTCATAAATAAATCATCCATTGGACTGATTCTTTTCAATGAATTGGATCAAACTGGTTCACAAGTCCATCAGACTGAAAGTTTGTGCATTACCAACGTTTGTGGAGTTGATTTAAGAATTCTACAACAATTCCAGTCTGCTGGCGCAATAGAAATCGACTTAATCAGACACTTTTAATCAATATAAACACATAAATTATTTCATTGGCTTTCACCGTGAGATGTTTTCACCTCTGGTGGATAACCTTACAGAGTTTTAGAGGTTGAAAATGACTCCTTCATGTTTGAGATGATTATGAACGAGCACTTGGGGCATCTCGGAGAATGAAAATGGGTTTGATATCCCCATTTGTGTGGGAAAAAATAGCATTTTTGTTTTTTTGGAACTTTTCTATGAATATTTTGCCTCTAGTAGGATAGGTAATAACAGGAATATTTATGGATTTAAACATTATATTTAAATATAGTATTTATGAGCATACTTCTGGACTTATGAGACACAATAAGTTCTACTTACTTTTAAGACATTCAGTGCTGGACACAACAAAACAGGCACAAATTCAATTTTTCCGCCTTTGGGAAAAAAAAGTAAGACTTGTAATAACACCTAACATATCACTAACAACTCTTCTGTATTCACCTACAGCTTCTGCCTTGAGTGAAGACCATGGGTTCATTTTTGTACTATGTGTATGATATGTATGTCTCTTTGGCTAAACTCTGACTAGTTAAATCTTAATGAGACAAACCAATCTAATAATGTACAGTTGAATAAACCAAACTGAAACTGATTGGATTGGATGACATCAATCCTCCTTTCTTAACTTTTTGAGAGCCTTTAGTTACTTAGTTGAGTCCTGAATACTGATATGTGAGGGAATGCAGTATTTCACTACTGTCTAGGATTCTTGGGTTCAAAAAATGTCTTTCTTTTTGCCTTTTGGACTGTTTTTCTGTCTCCATCTCCAGACTCTCTCTCTCTCTCTCTCTCTCTCAGTCTGTGTCACTGTGTCTTTGCTTCTGTCTCTGTATTTCTGTATCTGTCTCCCGAACTTTGACGCTCTCTTTCTGTATGTCTCTATGTGTGATATCTCATTTCTATCCCTCTAACTCCAGCTGTCTTGCTCTCTGTCTGGTTGTCTCTTTTATTGGCTCCCTGGCTCTGTCTCTTCATATGTAGATATCTTTTTTTTCTTCCTCCTGATGCTCAATAATGCTTCAGAAAGGATTTTTTTCCCCCCTCTGTCGTTCAGTTTTATGTTTGTTTGCCTTCAAAGCTAAACTGTTTTCCTCTGCTTGGTTAAAAGGTGCTGCCCATCTCTGTCTGTCTTGATGTCTGCTGTCAGGGTGTCTCTCTGTAGTAAACAAAATGTAGGAGGGTTTGTCTTCGTTTTATATAAATAAATAGCTTTTTCCCCCCCATGTTTTTGTTTCCCCTCACATACCTGCACATGCTTCCTGGTATATTATTTTTTATAAATTTTCAGGTCAGAAATCATTATGACTTTTTTTCCTGTAGTAAAATGATAGTGTTTGAATGCAGTTGCATCATTAATCAGCAAAATATTGGCGCTCATTTTTCAATTGAAATGTTATTTCTGTCGGTTTCCCCACAGCTGCACCATGCAGAGCTGGAGCGTCAAACTCGATTTGTTTCAAACCTTGCATCCCAACCCTCAGCTTCACTAATTGGGCCCTCTTTATTACGGAGAAAAGCTCATTAGTGTAAATCAGGCTGTGTTTCGCTACACATACCTGTACATATGCACTGTACGGTTTGATGCAGTACTTCTGTGTTTATCGACGCAAATCATCCACTAACCTGTGATTTGTAGGTCACATTTGGGAAGTGATTCCAAACCTCATATCAGAAAATTCAACCCCAGAAATATATATATATATATATATATATATATATATTTTTTTTCCATTGTCTGTACCGCTTATCCGATCTATCATCTGGTCACGGGGAGCCTGTGTGTCAGGCATCATCAGGCATCAAGTCAGGATACACCCTGGACAGAGTGCCAACCCATCACAGGGCACACACACACAAAATCACACACTACAGGCAATTTAGAGACTCCAATCAGCCTAGAAGCATGTCTTTGGACTGTGGGAGGAAACCGGAGCACCTGGAGGAAACCCATCAACCACGGGGAGAACATGCAAACTCCACACACACAGTGAGCGGGAGCGAGACTCGAACCTAGGACGCAGGAGGTATGAGGCGAACGTGCCAATCACTAAGTCACCATGCAGCCACCCCAGAAATATATTATTACAATAAATATAGTTGAATTGATCTAATATTGCATATTATGCAATTTTTTATAAAAAACAAGTATGAGATTATTAATCCTGTTTCTAGACATTTTTGTTATTTTCAACCTTGTCTTGTTATCTTCTAAATAAAAAATTATTTTATATATTTTTTTTACAGTAGCACTCATACATGTCTTTTTTTTGTCATTAGTATTGGTAACAGTGCCTTTAAAATGAAATATGGTTATATTTTAAAAGTAGTATAAAATAAAATAAATACATTTTTAAATCTAGTGATATAGCTGACTTGGGCCTGTTCACAGCAACGTAAGGGTAACATATAATATGATGCTACTATCACCATGCTTCAGTTCATGGAGGAGTAAGCATGGTGGTGGTAGCATCAAAGACTAGTTAGATAGTTTCACGTCACAGAGTGATGATGCGAATTTTGTGTAACAGATCTAAATGTGTGTGTCTCCATTGGTTGATGTGTGCATGTATACTGTAGATGTGCTTGTATATTTGCCTCTTACATGCTCTGTACACACACACAAAATCATCATTCATGTATACACTTCACTGAACCTCAGTGTATTTCTTTTCCCCTTTATGATTTCTCTCCATCTCTTCTTTTTGCCCCTCCCTCCCTCTCTCTCTCTCTCTCTCTCTCTCTCTCTGTGTGTGTGTAGCTGTCTCTATTTCTGTCTCTTAGCCTGTATTTTTATCTCTGTCTCCTGGACTTTAGCTCTCTGTGTCTATATCTGTCTCTGTGTTTCTAGCTCGCTATTCTGTCTGTCCATTTTTATCTTTTTCTGGGCCGCTGTTTTTTTATTTTATTTTTATTTTTATTTGTTGTCTTTATGTCTGTTTGTGTCAGCCTGTTTCACATTGGCTTTCTGTTTCTCCATGATTAGCAACTCGAATTGCCATGAAGTTAGGAATAAAACCTAATGCCGCATGCTGTTAACGAGTGATAGGATGGTATGGTCCAGCCCAAGAGACACTTGATTGTTTTCCATTAACAGCATGTTTTATTCCTCTAATGCATATAAGCAATTTTCCAACGAGTCCAAGTTCATGCTATAAAGTTCATGTCACATTATAACAGCTCTAAACACCACTTTCTCTCTTGAAGTGAAAGGGGAAGAAAAAAATACTTGTCATGTCAAACCAGGAGTGCTCAACTCTGAGTAGCAAGCAGCTACTAGCTTAGGAGCTAAAAAAAAAAAAAAAAAAAAAAGGTGAAGTGTATGGGTTTTAAATAGAATCAGAATTGATCAATGAAAATTATTTGCTTGTTTATCAGCAGTTTCATTATAATGGTCAGTGATCTGTAATACATAACAACTTTCCAAAATTGCTGATACTATTGCTCTTATAATAATAAGATTTAAATAAATAATACGACCACATGGTGGAGCTGAATATTTATTTCTTTTTACTGTTTTGCTGAAAGTTAAAGTGAAATATCGAACTAAAATCCCTGCAGCCCAAACCCCTTATAAAGAATTTAATGATAGGTCAGTTATGAATCTGATGACTCGACTAAGTTTGGGAGGCACTGCAACTGCAATGTCCACTGGGGGTTTATTAAATAAGCTGTGATGGACATGTAAGGCTGTAGAAGCACACCGGGTCACATATCTGTGGTTACAGAAAGATAGTCTGCTTTCCTGATAGCTGTTTGTAGTTTTGAGTAAACTTTATTGTAGCAGCTTGGAATAGAAGCAAGTGCTTGCAGCTCAGGGTCTCATTACAGTGGTGGCCAAACATGTTCTAGAAGTCTTTATTATCACCACACATACATTACAGCAGAATTCCTTTCTCCGTCTATCCCAGCTGAGGAAGTTGGGGTCATAGCACAGGGACAGCTATAATGCAGCACCCCTGGAGCAGAAAGGGTTAAGAACCTTGCTCAGTTGCCCAATAGTGTCAGCTTGGAAGTGCTGGGGCTTTAACCCCAACCTTCTGATCAACAATCACTTGAGCTACCACTGCCCCCCAACACCACTACTATGAACACCAACCATAAGTCACACGATTGTACACATTTACCATCCTTCATTTGTTTGCAAGGATTGGTAACTTCCTGGTCTGGTGCTAAAACTTGATTTGACTAAAGTTGGAAGTTGGAACTTATGTTATTTTCATGCTCGAGTTACAATAAAAGTTAAAATAACATGAATGCACACTAGCCAACTAACAGCAATAATCACAGCGTTACGATTTATTTCATCTCACAAAACAGCAAATGATACGACTAATGTTGTAGATTTAACCAACTATGTTGACAGATCTAAAGTAAGTAGTACAGTACATGCTATTAAAGTGCTATTTTATTTGCTGTTAACAGTGTGAGCAGCCAGCAATGTGACCCAGTGTGCTTTTACAACCTTACATGTCCATCACAGCTTATTTAATAAACCCCCAGTGGACATTGCAGTTGCAGTGCCTCCCAAACTTAGTCGAGTCATCAGATTCATAACTGACCTATCATTAAATTCTTTATAAGGGGTTTGGGCTGCAGGGATTTTAGTTCAATATTTCACTTTAACTTTCAGCAATACAGTAAAAAGAAATAAATATTCAGCTCCACCATGTGGCCACATTATTCATTTAAATCCCATTATCATAAGAGCGATAGTATCAGCAGTTTTGGAAAATTGATGTCTATTACAAAATCACTGACCCTTTTAATGAAACGGCTGATAAACAAGCAAATAACTCTCATTGATCAATTCTGATTCTATTTAAAACCCATACACATCACTTTTTGATGCTAAAAAAAAATGTTACTTGATAAAATTGTTCCACAGAGAGAGAAATTTCTGGATTATTTCACACGTAAATTTTGTTTTGTGGCATTACGCTAATTATCACTAATTCACCTGAGACTATATTTCAAGCAATACTTCTCATTTCCTCCCATTCCTCTCTCTCACTCATTATTATTATCATTACTTACATCAAAAAAGACATACTCCTTGTTCTCGTAGCTACAAGTTGTTCCTTTATATGAATACATATCCAGGCATACAGTATTCTCAGATATTTTGCAGACCTTTACATACCCGTAATTGGCTTGTAAATGATTTCAGCTGTCTCTCTCCCTCTAAATTTCTCTCACGTTCAAGGCTGCAAATTGCTTGCAGGAGTCTCATAAGGTCTGTAAGGTAGGCCCCTGATGGATGAGACTGACCCTGCACGACTTCTACATGAATCTCAGTGTATTATGTGTGCGCATCAGTGCATTACATGTAGATAAATATTCATGATCTCTTTAAGAAGGATCCATTCTCAATCTCAACACAATTATCCACATATGGTGCTGCTTTGATGAGTGCTTCTTTCTTCATTGCTTTCTACCGCATTGTTCTACACACAATGCGGAGGAAAGCAATGAATGAACAAAGGAATGAATGAACGAATGAATGAATGACACTGGTATACAGTCTAGTTAAAGAACAACAACTCGATTCATCATATAACCTTGAGAGTAAATTTTGTTGAAAATATTGGAATTGTTTACGGAGGCCAACTATCTTGTTCTTGTTCAAATGCTCCACATTGCATAGAGTTCCTGTACATTGTGATTATAATCGATAATAGCTTCACTACTGGCAATGTAATGTCAAACTGCTGCCAGATAAATGATGTGTGTTTTAGTTATTTGGATATATAGACATTTCTAAATCTGTGTCCTTGAAACCTACTAGCATGATTTGAACTTCAAAATATTCTCTCTCTCTCTCTCTCTCTCTCTCTCTCTCTCCTTTATTTGGTTCAGTTTTATTTGACAAACTGCTGCCTCCAATGCCACCACCACCATTTTTCCCCCAAAATAATTAAATCAAGAAAGCCAACTTCTGCATCTTTTTGAAATACTGTTCATGCTGCGTTACGTCCCAGTCAAACATAAGTGCTTCCACATACATGAGCTCACACAAACTTGCAATTGGCTAGTGTCAGTGTGATCGACAGTATTACGTCCCTCCCACCCAGAGAGTATGGCCAACTTCACTCTCTTGGTTCACATCTTCAGGATTCAAACACACAATCTCCAGACTATAAGAAGCCACCATCCCGTATTTAATGTCAAGTAATCGCTTTACTCGAGATGCTGTACGAAATCTTTTAACCACTAAGTCTTAGTTCGCTATTAATCATAGTGACATCAGCTTAGTAATGAATCTGTACAATATACTGATGTATAAACAACATAATATTAATCACGTAGAAAATAAATAGACGTGGGACCAGGACACAGCCCTGTGGGACACCTTGATGAATTGTAAAAGGTTTTGTGCCTGTCACTTGGTCTGTTGGTGTTGTAAGATATGAACCAGTAATGCAGATTCTTCAGTGATAGTCAAGAAGAACAAAATAGCTGAATATGAAAATGAAAAGGCTGTTACCAAGAGCCAAGTCACTGGATGTCATGGAATCACCACAGCCAATAAACATGGTCGCCCCATGGACTCACACTTCCAGCAACAACCAACTCTCCCTCGTTCTTAATTACCATTCTTCTGATTATATTCATTTGTGTTTAATTTGTATCTTCTGCTAGCACTGTTTATAAGGTCCACTGTTTATTTGCAATGTATTCGTTCAGTTTAATCGCGTCTCTGACACTTGCCAAGCCAGCCCTTTCCTGCTTTCCTTTATATATTACGTTTTTTTGCCTAGCCTGTTGTGAACCAGTTTTTATTCCTGTTTGGATTGGTTGTTGTTCCCATTTTTTTTTTTCCATTTCCTGGGAGCCCTTCTTATTTTTGTGAGCTGTTCCTATTTTTGTGAACTGCTCTGATTAAAGCAACCTGCATTCGCATCCACACTCCAAGCATCCTCGTTCATGACACAGGACATATTGGGGTATTTGACCTACCATAACCTTTGAAGGAAAAGGAACATGTATGATAGTTCTGTAAATAAGGAGAGCAGTGAAACTGAAAAAAAAAAGAAAAAAATATCGTTTCCCAGAATGGATTATGGGAAAACTTGGGTACACTGAGTGAAAGACAGGAATACACTGTGGATGAGATGAAATATAATTTAATTCCTCCCCACACACATTGTTTAGATATTCATATATTGCAGTCAGGGAGCATCAGTCTGTTAGCTTTGTGCAATGTACGCTACCCAAAGCCAGTGGAAAAAAATAGCCATTTTTTAAAACTCCATTTTCTCCCAATTTAGTCATTGCCAATTCATTCATTGTAAATACCACCATATCACCCACCCCTGTCCTGTTATTCCCTTGTGCCTGTTCTATCAATGCTTTCTGAAATGCAGGCCAACATCACAGCAATCTAATAACCGTGCTCGCTGTAAAGCAGGCTGTTTGTTCCATCATGCTTGCCGGAGGCGCGAGGGCGATGTGCTCGCTGATAGAAGCTTCGGTCTGCAGAGACATGCTCTTGGGTTGATTTCCTCCTCTGCTGTCCATCCACACACAATTCCACAAAGAGTTTTTCATCAACACACACTCAGTGTCTGAGTGCAATTTTTTTTTTTTTTTGCTCGCTCTGAAGAGGAGGGGTGAGTGAATTAGAAATGAAATATGAAGAGTTTACAGTCTGGATAATCAGCTTTCAGAAAACTCACCTCTCCTTCATGACGTGAGGAGATTTCTTGCCTGTCTTGTCTGGTGGTGAGACATTCACACATATGCTCACGCTTTATTGATGGGCATGGGAGACAGAGAGAGAGAGAGAGAGAGAGAGAGAATATGGATAAAGGACAGGGATCATTCGGTATGAGCAGAGCTTCATCAGTAATAAGTGGTGTGTGAAACGAGTTATCATCCAGGCAGCTTTTATCAAGCTGTGTGTGTGTGTGTGTGTGTGAGAGAGAGAGAGAGAGAGAGAGAGAGATGGTCAAGGAGGAGAAAAGAAAGAAGGGAACAAGAAGGGAAGGACACAGAATGGAGGAAAGAAATGTAAAGTTCAACAAAGTGTATCCATGAATGATAATTGTGTGTGTGTGTGTGCGTGTGTGTGTGCATGTGTGTGTGTATGCATGCCTTGCCATGTAAGAGAACTTCAATGAGTTACCACTATACTTTTCTAAGTGGGTGTCCGAGACAGAGCAGCAAATGTATTACAGTATAATGACCAACCTTGGTAGGCATCACACAACCTTTTTTTTCCCCTAAGCCATTTCTTTGTAGTTTTTGCCCTGAGTTTTGGCTTATTACCCTTGTGGAATATATTTTTTTTGCCCTAGACAAACATTTCTGGCTGACTGGAAAAGGACCTCCTTAAGAATTGGCTTGTATTTGGCTACGTCCATGGCTAATCCAAACACTTTACTAACCAACTTAAATTAAGTCTCATAAAGACCACACTATTTACAAAATAAACACATTTTTTGGCATTAGTATTAAATATTTTGCTAAGAACTAAGAATTGGATTGTCCTTATACCTCTTTAATTCACAATCCTTGATTCAGCATTTGTCTGAAATACATCAGTTCTTTCACTTTCACAAGTCTCGGAGTGTTCCAGGTTAATCAGTCCAATGTCAATCATCTTCAAGGACTGCACATTTGGGACATTTATTTGAATGTCCAAAAAATGTCTAGATCATGAAACTGCAGCGTTATACATTCATGGAACTTACTCAAGAGATGTTTTAACCAGAAGACATAAAATGTAATTTCTGCCTGTTTTGTTGTGTGTTGAATTTCTTTCTCCTGTCACACTTTACACCACTTTACAGTGGTGGTTCATATGAAACAGACACTCAGAGCTTTAAGAATTTGTAATTTTTCATACAGTAAGTATTTCTGATTTACCTAGGCTCCTAGAGGCAAAATTCCGTAGAAATGGGGAAAAGGGATAATATTCTTTCACACAAATGTTGCTATCTTTAAGGCAAATGATAATATCAAATCCATTTCTGGTCTCTGAGATGCCCTAAGTGCTTGTTCGAAAGCTTCTACAGTTTAATCTTCAACCACTAAAATGTGTAAGGTTATCCCAACAGAGGGAAAAACGTCTCACTCTGAAAGCCAACAGTGTCCTGGCTCATTTTACACTAATTTTAACAATGACTATAACTAATTCTATACTATTTTAGACTTGCAGTGTTCCTTTGTTTATACTGATTTGAAACGTCCCATAAATCAATTTCTGCAGATAGGAACGACAGTATACTGGTAAAAAAATAAAAAAAAAGTTGAAGACCGGATATGTTTCTATAATGAATATATTATTTAAACAATTTGAAATAATACATGTTTAATTCACATTCTTTCTTATAGAGCAGGTTTAACTTTCTACATGTTAATTAATACCTTAAACTAACAAACATATACTAGCATATATTTAAGGTGGTCATTACTCATGCATGAATTCATAATGAAAATTAACACACCATTAGCTTATATTAAATAAGTATTAATTCTGGTATTTGTGCATAATTATTCATGTACTGTTACTCTAAATTGTTAGCTAAACACTAGAGAAAATTCCATATCAACGATAACATTTTCTGTTGCGTGTCCGCCTTAAAGCTGTTACTAGAGAAACCATAATGTATAGTACAGTTTAAACAAAGAACATAGTATTTTAAGCCAAATATTCAAGCTGTACGATATTGAAAACTGCTCACCCCGACAAAAATGATATGGATATTGTCTTTACGTTTTGTTTGCATGATTATCAAACTAGCATTCTTACCAAATACAAAAGTCACAGGCTTGCTTTCGGGAATGAATCTCAAAGACTAAACCTCAAAGAAAGATTTCGCCTCTTGCAATTCATTCAGGCCTTATGTTTATTTTTATTCCGGTTCAAAATGATCCAGGTGATAAATGTTGTAGAGAGCTCATTACATAATTCACACAGGCTGAGATACAGTACACTGCAAACCCCGGCAAGTTAAGATAACTCAAAAGTTTTGAGGTAATAAGTTTCCTCAATTTTTATAAGTAGATAAGCTTAATTGTTTTAAATTATGTACACTTAATACATAAGAACAGATTAACTCAAAATTATTTATTTGAATAAACTTTTTTTGTTCATAATAAATAAGCTCAATTAATTAAATTTATCGAAAATTAAAGATATTACGTTTGTTATATATTTTTAAGTATTCAATACTTACAGTTTTTAATTCCCTAAAAATAAAATTTTCATTAATTAAAAGTAAAAAAAAACTTAAGAAATATTACCTCAAAATTTACATTCAATAACAAAATCTCATTCTTAAACGTTAGAAATGAAGAGACTTTTCAACTCCATATGCAGAAGCAAATGTTTTACTTTGCAATAGGAATTCAATATTTCAATCAAAAGGAGCATTCAATCTTCATGAATTAACATCTTGTCATTAGCTTTTGAAAAAATAAAAAATAAATAAAGTGACACAATATGTAGAAATTCTGGAAATATACAACAGAATAGTTTTCTGCCCTTAAACAAAAATAAATACACATGAACACAAAAAAATCTGTTTTCTGAAAACTTTGAAAACCTGAGCTCAGTTACAATATACCGTGACTGTATTAGTCAAAACAAGTGAAATAATAATCGATGAGTAAAAATCTCTTACTCAGTTTTTTTTTCCTGTGTCATGGAATACTTCAAAACTTCTATATTTCAAATCTTCAAATATTTAAACAGAACATTACCATGTTAGTCACAACTGGAAAAAAGAAAAAGAAAGAAAGAAAATGAAGTGTACAGGGATCGTACATTCACATCTCTTACTCCTTTATCAGTAGATCATTTTTAAGGCTTAGCAATCGGGGTGCTAGTGGCTTTGCGTCATCTAAGCCCAGTAACACTTTTTGAATGAAGTTGAAGGTGTGAGTCAGCTCTTTTGGATAATCCAGATGTAATGCATATATCATGCCAAATATCAAAAGAAAAGCATCAGACATGCTGGAAATGTCCCTCAGAATAATGTCACCTTCCAGCACAATAGCGATCCCAGCAGGGTCAAACTGAACAGTGGACCTTGAGTCTCCATTCACCATGCTTAGAAGATCTAGAGCTGAATTTGCAATGTCTGGCTCTTCCATCTCTTCAGTCTAAAAAAAACATGAGGGAACTTCATGAACATAAGCAGATAAATAATTTTATAAGTCATTTGAGATATATAAAACCTACATTCCACGTCTTGAAAAAGACAGAGTCATCTTCACGCAAGTAAACAGGGAGAGCTCGAAGTGCAGCTGTGCGTCTGTTATTGATATCAAAGTGCTCCTGTAAAATAAGTATTAGAAAAAAGTAGTGATAAAGGACAGGTGACAATGGGAAATACATTTAAAGTGACAGAATTCAAAGCTTGCAGTGTTTCCTTATGAAGTGAAACTTGTGACCATTAACCAATTAACATACTATGATTGTAATTAACATTTAAATTTACCAGAAGATCATAGGCATTAAATATGCTTCTCAATGCTTCTGCTATCTTGCCAGTGCGGGCAGCCTTCTGCCTGTAGACAGCCATGAGTCGAGGAGTATGTTTGTCCAGCTCTGCATAGAACCTGTTCTTCAAGTTGATATTCGTTATTCTATGAAATTCTGCAGAAATCTGCAAGCAAGCATAGAGACAAAACAATTCTTATATGGGCATATCACCATTTCATGAGTTTTCAAATGCCCTCTTAAATGGCCGAAGAGAGTTTTCTCTGAAAACGGTTGCTTGCACCCACATAAAGGACATTTGTACACCAGCTGGACTCCTGGACATGCATGCATCTCATCCTTCTCATTATGAAATCGTGATACATGAATTTTCAGTGCATTGAATGAAACAAATGTACAAATGCATGAGTCACAGAGACAAGGTAAAGGGCTAAGCTTTGAAAAATGGCTGTGTTGCAAGCCACAATGCCTAAGTAACTGTGCTCGGGTAAGTGACGAGTAATCACATAACTTGCGTTTTCCAATCCATCATTCAAATCCAAATCATGAAAATGACCAGAGACAAGAACACAATAAGTTATGCCAACCTCAGAAATCAACTGGAGTTTTATCATTTGCTTTTGGTCGTTAGCAATATATATTCACCGACAAATTTTAATTTTACTCAGTATGCTCTGGCCTTACAACCCGAACATAATATTAATATAACGTCAAAGATATACAAAAACGAGGTACATTTGGCATGATTACAACTAATTTAATTCCAAACCGGTAAAAGTAGGAGAGAACAAAATCATTGACCTTTTTTTCCTGGAACTGAAAAGCTTCAAGACAAGTAACCGCGATAACCAACAGGGCCACAATGTCAGCAAATATAACAAGTCTACCCCTAAATCATGGTTAAATTTAGTTCACCCATAATACACAGCTAACAAAAATAACATTACAACATGTAAACTGTTCCTGATAATACAAATAATCTAGGTCTATTAGTAAGAATGTTTTGTAAAGTAATTACCAGATTATAACTGCTAAACCACCCGCAGCAACCACGGCAACGATGGCTAATATTATTTCCAGAGAAACGTGTTGAGGCAATGACTCCTGCAGGACCGACCGTTAAAAAATGGCGGGTTTCCAAATTCAAATACGCGTGTGCGTTTTCAAATGTAAATCTGCTGTTAATTATAGTACTTTATGTAAAACAATAAATAATCTGACATGGCACGATAGTCTAAATGTTTCTCTCTTTCTATAGTACTATAGAGATTTTTTACCTATATGTTTTAAAATCTAAATAAATTGCATTTGCAATTCAAGACTCTTCTTCTTCGCATTATTTTATTAAATAGAATGCCATAATGCAACCCGTGGATTAAAGACAATTATTCTCTGTTTTTAATAATAATAATAATAATAATAATAATAATAATAATAATAATAATAATAATAATAATAATAATAATAATAACAAGTCTGGTAATGAGATTACATCATTTCGAAGTTATAATTAAAATTTTTGAGTTGAATGACTTCAACTATTTTATTTGAGTTATTGGAGGTCAAAACACTTAAAAGTTTTGAGATGAATGAACTGTTAAACAATTTTAAGTACAATTAACTTATTTTTAAAGAGTTTGTTATACTGTCAGGGAATACAGTGTAGAAGAGTACTGAGATGACACTCGACTTGATGAAGAAGGAATAACATGTTGTGGGTTTTTTTCTTTTTTTTGTTAAATAGAATCAGGTCGGTTCTCTCATCTCTCATCCTCTCACACCTTGCCCACTCACAAAAAGGCAGTATAATGCATGATCGACTCTAGCATAATTGGTGCAATTATTCTGCATTGTGAGTGAGTCTTTCCTCTATTCAGACTGCGTAAAGGGGGTAATTAGTCAGCGCAGCACAATAACAAGCCTGTGTAGTTACCTTGGCTAACTGGAGGAAGTTAGTTATCTATGATTGTATTATAGAGGAGAGGTGGAAAGATTGATTGAGTCACTCTAATGCTCCACACTGTCTGAGATATGATATGTACTTGTGCTATTGTCAGTGTGAGACATTTTGCATTAGATGAGTCATTAATAGATTTAGGAGATACTGTGTGTTATCAAATCTCATTGACCAAGAACAGCTACATTAATCTCCACCAATCAACATTAAAACCACCTCCCTAATATTGTGTACTTCCACCTTTGTGGCACACATGACCTAGTCAGGACATGGGCTGTCCTTTCTTGGACCACTTTTGGTTGGTATTAACCACTGAACACTGAGAACATCCCACAAGACCTGCTATGTTCAAGATGCTCTGACCCAGTCATCAAGCCATCACAATTTGTCAAAATCATTGAGATCCTGACACATTTTTCATACTACCAATGCATCATCTTCAAGAACTGAATTTTCACTTGCTGCCCAATGTATCCAACCCCTTGACAAGTGCCACTGTAATGAGAGAATCAATGTTATTCACTTTAGCAGTCAGTGTTTTTAAAGTTATGGCTGATTTAATTCATCATACTAGTCTTGTGATTAAAAGTCTTAATATCAAACATACCATCACACAAACCTGCCCTGCCCTTTGGATTATTGTCCTGTTGGAAGGTACATTCTCTCCATAGACAAAGCTTTCCGGCTATCTGGAACAGGTTCTCCTCGAGAGGTTGCTTGTATTTGCTTCTTGATGGTTGTAAGGTTTCTTCTAGTCCCTCTTGCTTAAAAGCAACCCCAGAGCATGATACTACCACCACCACCATGCTTTATGGTAGGAATGGTGTTATCTGGGTGTTGGGTTGTATTTGTTCTGCACAAATTAGAACACTTTGCTGGACAAAGAGCTTCAATTTAGTTTAATCAAACCTCCCAAAACCTTTTTCCAAATATGCTCAGATTTTCTGGAAATAGAATTCAATATTTTGTGAAAAACTAAGATTCGGATCTTTGTGACACTGTTCTTGTGTCTGTTATTTTGTTTTGAGTATACACTATTCTATTTTTCGCTGTGATATCATTATCATGTTTTTCTATCATTCCTTACTGCATTATTAGTTTCCAGTCCCATAGTTCTTGTTATTCGTCTGCTATTTCCTGATTTTGACCATCGCCTGTGTTCCTGTTTATGATTATGCATATTTCTTGTATGATACTGCCTGCTATGACTACCCCTGCTAAGACTATGATAATGAGTCTTGGATTTGTCTCAGTAAATAACACACTGATTTTCTGTCTCGACGTCCACATGTCATGCCTGTTACCCCATTATTGTCTCAACAGGTTGTGTTGGTTGGTACTGCTCATCAGATGTGCATCATTAGCTCAACTAATGGTGCCTCCATTATGTGAGAGGATGTCCTGAAGATTTCTTGCACTCATAATAGCTTTCATCTTCCTAGAGTAGATTGTTTTCAGACTATAATGTAATGTCTCTTGTCAGTATAATGCTTGCCCGATTACGGTATATAGGATACTGTCTGTACATTTTCCATTTTTGGACAAACCCAGCTGTCTCAGTTTGGCATTACACTGGTATTTGCCATTATAGTATGTAATGCTCATTGTTGGTGGTAATACAAATGTCATCACGAAAACTAATGTAAGAGGTCACCAGTGTACTTATTCACATTGTTGTCTACAAGCTTGCTCCAATCACTATTTTGCAGGCTGGCCTGTAATTTTGCATTTTTTGGTCACAGTGCGACTCAGAAACATTTGGCTGCTATTCAGTCACACTCAAGCAGCACTACGCTGATGAGACCGAGAGCTTTGTGGACTTTCTGCAGGAGTCCACTTGCCCAGTTTAAGCCTTCTGACCTTTAATAAGCTCGGCAAAGGGACCTAGAGCAAGCCATTTATCTGAAGGAACACAATGAATGCAATGCTACCCCCCGGCTACACACATGCAATAAGTCATTAAAAGGCACACAAACAGATGTCCTAGTGTTACTGATATTCCGTGTGTTTGCATTTAAAATGGGTTTGTGGAATAGTTGCTTTGCTGTTTGCCATCATAGAGCTCAGTTTACAGCAGGCTGCTTCAAAGCTCTGGATCTTTCCATTTGAACTGTTGTAATGTTTGTAGAGACTGTTCTTTATCACTGTGCTAAATCTACACTCCTAACTGTGATTTTGTAACGTCTATACATCTGCTAAAAAAGCAATCACTTACATTATTATTATGCTTTATTTTTACAATCCTTGATGACATTTCTGTTTCGCTCATACTGATGAGGACATTTGTAGGATCTCTCTAGTGTTATGCATGTTGTCCTGTCCTGCACTTTAATCTTTACTTACTCAATTACCTAAAAGACTCTTGTGTGGCAGTGAAAGGATCCTAATCTTGATTTCGAGGTTTTCATTCTCTTTTTGGAAACTCAGAAGTGTAGAAATCACACACTTTTGAATATCTAGTGGCTAGCTTTAGTTGCCACTTCTGATTGTATTATTACACAAGATGATATAAACATAACATCATTACAAATAAACCAAATTTAGTTATAGTATCTCAGTCTTTTGTAGTCCAGGCCTAAGCCCAAAACTACATCTCAATGGACAAAATACAGGATCACCAGCAGTCTTTACTTGGAAACAGTGGCTTCTATACTTCACAATAGATCTATATTCTCCACTCCTTATTCTATACTCCACAAAGAATAACTGACCGGCAAACTGAAGGTCTAGCTTCTCGGTAATTCTCCAGACTGTTCTTGCTGGTGGTAGAGGGAAAAATCTGAGTCCCACCTGAGCAGCTAAAATTCCTCAAGCCATGGTACTTCCTGTTAGAGTAAGAGCCCCCCTAATAGACCAAGTAAGTCCCATAACATGACTGTAATTATGACTTTGATGGAATATAACACCACTATCCCCTTAAAATATCCTTGCCACAAACTTATGGATATGAGTAGTAATTGTTTTTGTTGTTTTAATTTCTTGTCAGTTAATACCTCCTTGTGTTTAAGTACGTAATAAATAAGCATACAACTTAATGTGACTTCATCACACCCTAGTAGATAAATGTATCTGCAGTTTGTCTATCGAATAGAGGAAAGTAAATTTCCATAGAATCTGTACATTTAAAAGCAATTACTATTTTAAACTTAAATAAAATCCGTGACATAAAGAATTAAGAATTAAGTGCCTTTTTTTGAAATCATGTAAAGTCTCTACCTTCTTTACTTCTCTACCACTTCTTTGAACAAATATTATTGATCATCTTTAATGTCTGTTTTACTTTTCATTTTCTGCCCACCCTCTGTAGAGATCCAGCATTAATAACTTCTCTGACATGGATACTCAATGATCAGGAGGAACTCCAGTCCCATACTGAAGCGGACTTTTATTGAAGTTCTCTATCAGCGTGTCTGTGCTGATAACAGACAACCCCTGAATCTGTTCTGCACTTTGGGGAAATGCACACACTCTCTTTTAATAACTTCCTTGAACCCTTCCAGTTTCACTCTGGAAGGAGTGACTGTCATCGGATCACAAACGGATTTGTTCTTGCCTTGCAGCTTTAAATTGAGTTCATTAAGGTGTGACATGATGCATACCAAATAGCAACAGCATGCATTTTTCTCTCATCTTGCAATAAAGGTAAAAATTGTCTTGCTGCCTGACTCTTTAGCAGCACAAAAAGCTGATGTTTCCTTTTAAATAGATCAAAAGCATTTCAACACTGTGCTTACTTAGCCATCTTACACTGCTGTGCAGTAATAAGTCATTTGCATGTGCCTCACCGCCTCTGAGGAATTCTGATGGGAGGAAGATGTCCTGAGAAGATGCTCCTCTCTCTTTTCGCACTATGATAGCAAGTGGCTTGACACCACCTGCTTCAGCTCTATTCTCGTTAATGTCCTCATGTTAGAAGAAGAAGGAGCCTTTTATTATTCCCACACGTTACATTGCAGCACAGGAATTCTTTTCTTCAGCTTTAGAGGTTGGGATCTGGGGGCAGGGACAGTCATGGTGCGGCAACCCTGGAGCTGGGGTGCACTGAGGGACTTGCTTAGTTGCCCAGAGGTGCCAGCCTGGTGGTGCTGGGGCCTGAATCCCAATCATTTATCAACTACTAAATATGAGTTACATCTGGCTTGCTGTTGTTGCTGTTTACTGTTTACTTTTACCACACAATCCATACTATCTTCAGTAAACATTTGCTTGCATGTTCTTAGGCCATAAAAGAAGAGGAGGAATCAGTGGATCTTTCATACTGGGTTCTCAGGTTGGTTAATTTGCATGGCCTTACCTCAGACTGCTGTACTCAAAAGATCTATTCTCTCATAATGGTGCTTCACACTGCTGCTTTTAATTACTGCCAAGGTTTCAGAATATATGAGACAAAGTGGTTTAGTGGCTGTTTTAGAAAGTATGAACATGTGTTGGACCATCCATTCATCTTTGAATTTTCTGCATCAGTCTGTCATAATTTGGAGCATGCCATGCTGACATCCTTCCTAGCTGCCTTTGTATTTCTTTCATATCTTTTCACCTCTTTTCCTCTGACAGTGTAAAGGTGAACATACCAAGACCTAAAAGTTAAACATTCTTCTAACATTTTTTCCCTGTATATTCTTTACAAGCCACTGAGTATGTTGTTGTTGTCATCACTGCTGGATGTTCAGGGTCACTACACTGGATCATTCCATCCACATATTTGATTTAGGCATAGGTTTTATGCCAGATGCCCTTCCTGACACAACAGTCTCATTTTATGCGAGCTTTGGACAAGCACTGAGAGTTAAACCCACAGTGACTGGGTCAGTTTCCTGCCCGGGAATCAAGTTGAGGCCACAGCAGTAAGAGCAGGGACTGAATATGTTACACTAATTATTAATTAAGAGTATATAAATAAAAATCTCAAATATTTATTTACTTTGAACACATTGGGGGTCAACACTTCAATATCTTCAGATGTCTTTGGACAATTCCAAGGTCTCAATGTGTCAGTATTTGCATTTAATAATTGATGTGGGATTTCGGTCAGCTAATGACTAACATGATGTTCTGAGCACACGCTTAACTCTTTGTCAGGATGCTCTTTATTAACTAAGAGGGAGTTGTTATTATTTGCAGGTGATGAAGGAGACTGAAGGCTAAATACTGTATGTTCTCCTTTCTCACACCATCTCTGGGATTTTTTTACATAATTTATTGCAGCTCTTGCAGTCACATTCTCTCAGTTGTCCTTCTTGTTTTCTCGCTCTGTCGTTCCCTCCGTTCACGTCTCATGGTCATGTGTTGTGAATATGTGGAGGATGGAAAATGGAAAGATTGAGAATGAAAGAGTGTCCTTCAATGGGACGTGAGCTGAGGGTAAGAAAGCCTTCTGAACCAGAGATTCTCATCTAATCTTGACAGGCAGCTGGATTTATTTTGAGTACATGGTGTAGATTACAGATTTGTGATTTATATGTAAATTATGTGTGTATAATGTAGTTGCCCACGCTTCAGAATTTATTAGATGCGAATCACAATGTTTCTGACTCTCTCTCTCTCTCTCTCTCTCTCTCTCTCTCTCTCACATACACACACCCACACAATATTCACTCACTTCTCAAGTTGGTTTGATGCTCATTGGGAGTGGTTGAGTGTTGGATGATTGGCAGCTCCTCTGGAGTGATCATTATGGGATGTCAGTAGTTGGTGTTGTTCGCCACAGGCACCTCGGCATCGCCTTACTTCAGAAAGAGTAAAATAATTGTACTTTTTTATCAGACCAAACTGCATAATAATGTGTATGCGTGTGTGCCTGCGTGTACCACTGTGTCTCTATTGTTATACGCTCACATGCACAGTGGTGAGTGATTTTTATTGAACACTAACTGACAGCAAAAGTAACATCCACTGAAAACAATGCACTTTCATCATGCCAAACCTTGTATAGCAGTAGATAAGAGTAGACTCTCAAGAACAGTGTGTAATGGTGGAGCCACGTTGGCCAGGACTCTATTCAAATATCAAAAGAGATATTTTTTAATCTTAAAAGACCTCCTGGCGTAATTCAACTCAATTAAATTCAAGAACTGTGGTTGCGTACTTCAACTCTCACAGCTTATTCACATTTCAAATGAAAGATTCGAGTTACCATTACTTTCATGCTGTGCCTGATAAGTCAGAGTATAGGGAAAGCAGTTGGATAACACGACTAAGTAACCCAAAGCTGACACTAGTTAGTGATAGCATGACTCAGCAAACCATCCATCCATCCATCCATCCATCCTTTTTCTATACCTGCTTTATTCCTAATTAGGGTCACGGGGATCTGCTGAAGCCTATCCCAGCACACATTGGGCAAAAGGCAGGGGTAAACCCTGGACAGGTCACCAGTCCATCACAGGGCCACGCATATAGACAGACAACCACACACATTCACTCCTATGGGCAATTTAGAATTACCAATCAACCTAATGTACATGTTTTTGGACTGTGGGAGGAAACCGGGGTACACGGAGTAAACCCACGCAGGTATGGGGAGAACATGCAAACTCCACACAGAAAGCCCCCTGCTTGTTCGAACCCAGGACCTTCTTGCTGTGAGGCAACAGTGCTAACCACTAAGCCACCATTATTTTTTTTTAATCTTTTCCAGTCGAAAAGCTTTTATTGTCATTTGGATGCATAGCTGATGCAGTACACAGTGAAATGAAACAACGTTCCTTCTGGACCCTGGGTGCTATATTAAAAACACAGATCTACATAAGACAACACAGAACTATGGGCTAAAATGTAAATTACACTATCCACATAAAGTGCATTTGTCCAAGACAGAAGGCAACCAGACAGTACAGTATATTATAGGACAGATACATGACATTGCACTGAGCGGTATACAGTCGGTGTCGTTCTTAGTGCAAATGAGGATGCTTGTTTTATATTCTTATTGAATGTGTATGGAAAATAAAGTGTGGAAGGATGCATCAGAGATCATTTGTACTTCTCGTAACTTTTACAGTTAGCTTGTTTGATCTGTCAATCAGCCTAGTAAAAAACCTTTTAGTACCTCATATATGGTTATATACACTCACTTTTCATTTTATTAGGGACAGCTGCACAACACCTGCACATTCTTGCTGTTGTCTAATCAGCCAATTATATGGCAACAGTGCAATGCATAAAATCACGGAGATACAGGTCAAAAGGTTCAGGTAGTGTTCACATCAGACCGCAGAAAGGAAAATTGAGATCTTTTTTTGTCTGACTTTAACTGTGGGTGTCGGTATTTACAGACAACAGTTTACACACAATTCACATACACCAGTCTATTGAGTTTACACACAGAACGGTGTGTAAAACTAAAAAACGTCCTGTAAGAGGAGAGTTTGCAGGATAAACCTTGTTGATGTGAGAGTTCAGAAGAGAATTATCAGGCTGGAAATCTATAATCACGCCTTTCAAATGTGGTGAGCAGAAAAGCATCTCAAAATGCAAAACCTCAGTACCTCCCTAAGTACAAAGATATGCTTTGTAGGCTGAATAACATCTCTGAATTGTCCACTGTGTGTGTGTGTGTGTGTGATTGTACCCTGTGATGGGTTGGCTCCCTAGCTTATGCCCCGAGTCCCCTGAGATTTTCTCCAGGTTCTCTGTGATCCTTTGTAAGATAAGCAGATTTAGAAAATGAATGAATGCCAATTTGACTGATTGCTTGAACTGAATGGATTTAATCTACATCTCAGTAACTCAAAGACATGTACCTTATAAATAATGTCAGCTTGTGATTCCGTCAGAGGAAAGTTCAGGATTAAAAAGTCTTTCTGTCACACCATTGAATAGCCTTATTATCGTACACATTCAGACAAAGAGCCTAATATTTTAAGAGTTTATAAAACTATTATACTCATTAAAACTTATAATAGCTCATAAAACACATATGTACTATACTAATACAGTTTGGTGCTAAAAGTTAGAGAGCTTTTGCTTTGCATGAAGGTTAAACTGAGTGTTTTGGCATCGCTATATACTGCTTGTGTGTGTGTGTGTGTGTGTGTACAGAGGAGGATATTGGGTTTGCTCTATCAAGGCAATGGAGCATCTGGAAAGACTCTGATAATGAGTTGACATTTCTGCTCCGCAAAGCAGCATGGGAGATTTGTTATGGTAATGGTATATTTAACGGTGAGAGCACCTTCAGATAGAACTAGTGGGGTGTCTTCTTTCCAAAGCCTCTCATTACAAACACGTGTATTTGTGTGTGTTCTTATCTGGATGTTTTACATGGTGAGTTTAATGAGATTCTTCTCCGCTTTAGTGAATTTCCTAAGCAAATCAAAGGCATTATACCTCTTAGAGGAGGGATATACGAGAGAGAGAGAGAGAGAGAGAGAGAGAGAGAGAGAGAGATGTCATTAAATTTGATGTCTAATAAAAACGATGCTCTTAATAGACTGTCATAACATGTAATATGAAAAGCTTCTAGGTTACAATATAAAATTGTAACTTCTCACTAGAGTGCTTTAAACCAGGTTGTAAATGAAATGCGCATTAACGAGTATTGTATTCAGATTGGACAAAACACACACTCATCATCTAAGTATGGTCCTTATGAAATTAAAAGTCAACAAATGAGGCTTATTTTTGCACAGATCAAACTTTTCTCATTACTTTTTTGGATTAGGTTAGTACAATTCAAATATTTTTGCCAATTGTACCATTTGAGCTATGATGAGAGAGAGAGAGAGAGAGAGAGAGAGAGAGAATGCAGTAAACCATGTTTTGCGTTCCCCCCCACACACTGTGTTTAGAGCTGTGTGGATTCAATGCAGTAAAACACACAGCTGAGCTCTGAAGCTCTGAACTAAAAGCTCTGCTCTGCTGTCAGTCTCGGCTAAAGCCAAACCCCAGCTTTCTGAGGGCTGCTGCAGTGTCACACTTTTTTCGCTTGATTTATGTGAACGTTACGTAACGCGCAAAGAAAACGAACCACAAACACAGCAATCTCTACATGCCGTGAAGTGCCACTTGCCGTTCTCATCGCATCTCCCTTTCAAATGTCCAAAAATGTGAAGGTCATTTGGTAATAAAAATGCAAATAATAATACACAATAACACTGTTCAACTAATTACAAATTACTGTTATTTAATCAAAACAATGAATAATTTTAGAAGAACAAGAAGCCTTTATGATTAAGGTCTTGAGAAAAATTTTTTCATAAGGCTATTAATGTCTTATATATGTTTTTGTCTTTTTAACTTGTTAATTATACTTGTTAACAGTATTATACTATACA
Organism: Hemibagrus wyckioides; assembly: GCF_019097595.1. NCBI lineage: Eukaryota > Metazoa > Chordata > Actinopteri > Siluriformes > Bagridae > Hemibagrus > Hemibagrus wyckioides. The sequence continues at coordinate 16,586,721 of NC_080723.1, read as the reverse complement.
GGTTATACTATACATGTTCTTGAGATGCACAAAGGCTAAATATTCCTAATATATACATACTGGGAAATACATCATAGATTAAAAGTGTGTGTGACTGAAACCAAACATACTCGAACTCAGTAATTGTTGCTTCCTCGTTTTGTCCTCCTTTTAATGCATGGACATTTCTCTCTCTCTCTCCCTCTCTCTCTCTCTCTCTCTCTCTCTCTGACATTTACTGCATCTATAACAATGTCAGATTGTATGCCTACTGGTCACCGCTTTTCCTGATCCCTAAGGCCTCACATATATGGATAGCTAAATGTGTGTGTGTGTGTGTGTGCATGTGTCAGTTTATAGGTTTGTAACAGCTTTAATAATTCAGTAAGCAGCTGTGCTGTTTTCTCAGGACAGAGACAGAATGAAGAAGTGAAAGGAAGGGAGGGCGAAGAGCAAGTTTCATTATTTCTGTATGTGACCTCTGTCTCTAATAATGACTAGACTTTTTACCAAATTATCACAAGCGAGTGAAACCCATCACCTGAGTGTGTGAGCTGTTACTCATGCATTATGTATAAAGTTCAGTGTACAGTCTGATAATCTGAGGGACTTTGATGAATCTCCAGGTCTTTAAGGTTTTCTGTAGTAACCGAGGCAATTATAGAGTCCATTTGATATCCAGCGCTACTTTTGACCTCGAGGTTCATCTCTGATTTCTGCATCATGAACAGTTGTGTGCTCCAAGGGATTTAACCTGAGATATGGCTGTCATTTAGAGCTGCGCTATGGCCTGGGTTGAAATAATCTGCTTGTTTGGACAGATTATTACTTATTATCTTTTTTTTTCCCTGAAAGATCGATTCAGGTGTTACTCGAGGCTATTAAAGTGCTGTAACATAAATAGTGCATGATGTCTCGTTCTGCATGATTGATGACTGCTCTGTATGCAGATGAAGGCGTGCATGTGAAATGTTTCCGTTCTCCGTAGGATCAATTATTAAAATAGAGTTGAATTTGAAATGATGTTTTGACTCATTTGCAACAGAGGAATTTTACTAAAATCAACTTCAATAATTCATTTGAAATAAAAAATAATAAAAAAAAAGATTGCAGCATTAAATAACACCAGCATTGCACCTGGTGATTAAATCAAAAGTGAACATCAGCCTGCAGCGGTAATAATCACCCACTGATTGGCCTTTATTCTCTGAAGCTGTGTAGATCCTGATCTCGCTGCAATGACAATGTTCACTCTGAGCAACACTGCTGGTGGAGATTACGGTTATTGATTCCTCCATGCTGAACGTTAGAGGTGATTGCCCGGCTTGTTTATAATGACTGCGTCTCCCTCTGCATCATTGATTGGACGCCGATGGTGTGACACTGTTGAGCTTTTCAGGCTAATGACAGCCATTTTCCACCCACACTGATAAAAGAACAGCATGGACACTGTGTGGGCGCTGAAGCTCGCTGTGATGGTTGTAATTCTGGTGACAACATTTCACAGACTTTGCCTAAAGTGTTATATTTGGCTACAACTGGTATATTATTATAATGTGTTTTGCTCTGTGATGAAATGGCATACGGAGGATTGGGGTTCACTGGATCACCAGTTTGAATGTCAGAATATTATTATATTAATAATATGATGTAAAGGATATTGTTATTATGGGAAATATGGGAATGCATTCAAAACAAATCATGTTTTGAGTCTATTCAAATGCATATTAATAATATTTAAGTATCCAAAGACAAAAAGATTTAGATGGCATATTCTCCTTTCCATTTCCCAGATAACGCACTTCCTGAATATTTTGCATAAATGACCCTTATCTGAAGGCATAATCAGTGCTGAATTGTTGTCATGCTGCCATGAACAAATAGCTTAAGTACGCCAAAATAGCTAATAATTGTTGCTGCTTTGTGTGTGTGTGTGTGTGTGTTTTTAAACACACTTGGATGTCTGTTTCTAGATGAATGATTTTTCACACAGCCAAACACACACTTTTGCATTGAAAGGGTTGAGAATATTCCAAATGGGACTCGGTGACTCTTCTAAATGAGATTGATGTGAATATTGGCCCTGACCAAATGATTCACCGATTCACTAAAGACGAGAGTAAATCTTTGTTACTGAAAGGATTGACTCACAGGGCATGGATCAAGTTTGGCATAGATGCACACGCAATCCCAAATGCACTTTACACATTTATGGCATTTGGCACATGCCGTTATCCAAAGTGACTTTTGTCGAGCAGTTGAAGGTTAAGGGTCTTGCTCTAGGGCTCTAGCAGTGGCAGCTTGGTAGTGCTAGTATTTGAACTTACAACCTTCCACTTGCGTTAAAATTACACAATTTGTAAATGTTTTATAAACAGATTAAAACCATTAAAAATGTACAGTTTAAAACCATCAATGACAGAAAGATTTGCTGATTCGAGCACTGAATAGGAGAGGAGGGAAATCTTGTTTATAGGAGGGAGATTCATCGATTTAAATATTGACCCGCTGAACAAGACAAGAGTGAATCATATTTTCTGAACAAAACGATAAGGGTTGAGCACATGAAGTGCTGTATGCGGTTCATCCAAAGGGTTTAAAATTTACATTTCTCTTCAGCAGGAAAAAAACCAGACTGTAGGCTCTAGAATATTATTACTGTTTACTCTGTATAGTGAGATTCAGTTTGACAGGACTGTTCAAGAAGACTTTAAAAAATATCTTGAAGATAATGGAAGGTAATGATGTTTACGTAGAACTCTGGTCTACTAAGAACCGTAAAATCTAGCAAAATTTCAGCAGCGATAAAACACTACAGAAACGTTAAACTGAGGAGAATTTTCAGGTATAGCTGGTGTGGATAATATGAAGCTTTACAATTTATAAATGAATAATTTATGGATTCCACCTTCTGTCATTTACATACAGTCATTGAAACACTTATCAAAATTATAGATAACTATAGATAAGATTAAAATCTTGTTATATGATATTTTAAGAAATGAATTGCAATTAGTAATCAAGATGTGCGTTAGAATAAAGAGACCATGCTGACAGTGCTTGTATTTCTACATCTGGGTTTTTCCAGTGTTTCTGAAGTCTTTTTTAAGCCACGCCCACTTTGAGTTAAACCGGAATCTAGATACAAACATTTTGACCTAAACAAGATGGAGATGCGCTATTAGAACATTGTCGTGTCAGTTTTAGGCGTCAACCATATTCATAAGTGTTCCAATCTGGAGTTCAGACATCATCAGATCAAAGCTATAGAAATTAAAATCAGATTAAATTGTGGGAATGTTCTAAATGAAGCTGCAGATCATTGGCGGCGACTGAAGATGTAAAACGCATGAATGCTGAAGAACATAAAGGAATGTAGCCGAACAATTAACAGCCCACAGGCCACTCAGCTCATAGAGAGCCCTCTGAACATAAGAGTGCTTTATAGTAGTCGTGTGTGTGTGTGTGTGTGTGTGTCAGTGTCAGTGTGGAACGGCAGCAGGGCCTCTCAAAGCCCCAACTGAGCTGTTTTCTATAAATTCGGCTTCGAATTTATCGGAAGGTTTTTGTGAAAATCAGCGCTGTTGAGGAGAAGCCATTAAACTGAAGAGACACTTGCTCTAGGTGTGTATAATTGGTGTGTGCAGCCGCCACACACTGCGCCAGTCATTTCTGTAGGCACACACTTGCTGTTTTGTGTAGTGGGATGTGCAGAGGAAGTGTGAAACAGAAACAAGAAAGGGATGGCATGAAACATGTGCTGTGGTGTGTGTTGCTGATGATTACAGGTTAATTCAGTAAGAGGAGGACGTTTCATTGCTTTGCTTTGTCTTTTCAGCACTCCAAGCTGCAAATCAAGTCAGTCTGGGAGAAAGTGCTGTGGAGGTGATAATGGGATATGTGTATACTCTGATTATGTGGTATATGTATACCTTATGCATGAATTTGCGTAAGTGTGTGTGTGTGTGTTATGATACGAGTTACCATTACCACCCTAAAGTTGATTATTTTCCTATAACAACATATCCCAAGGGTTTCATTCCTCCTTTGCCAACAGTTACACTCAGGCTTTTTATCTGTTTATAGTTACTTTGCAATGTCTGCGAGTGCAGTTTACTGTAGCAGGATGGATGAGATACTGAAGTTCTCGCACAAGAAGTTACTTTCAGTTTATCTCATCTTCTTTGTTCCTCTCTGTCTCTCCTTCCGTCTGGCTCTCTCTTCGGGAGTGTAGGTGTGTAGGTGTTTGACAGAGGAAAATGATTTTGCCCTCCCTTTGGGCTGAGAGATCTCACTGCATGTTAAATGTTTAAAGGGCTGCAAATGTCGTTCTGCTCTCTGATACACTCTCAGTTACACACTCACCTATACACACACACCGACATGAGCATAGTATATCTTCATAAATCATACACGTTAATAACCATTCAAGTAAATCTAGTATTTATAATACATGAAGTGGTTTTGTTGCACTTATACCACAGCCACTTATTACACTATTTTATTTTAAGTATAAGAACATGTAATTTTAAGTGGGGCAAAAGCAAATTTCCCTCTCATCTCCAGGGCTTGGGATTCGATTCGCATTTATTCCTGTGTACATTTTCTCCCTGTGCTTTCGGGGTTTCCTTCTAGTACTCTGGTTTCCTCTCCCAGTCCAAAAACATATGTTGAAGCTGACTGGCATCTCTGAATTGTCTGTAGTGTTTGAATGCGTGTGTAAGGGTGTCACCCACCTTTTGACCCAAGTCACTTAGGCTAGGCTCCTGGTTCCCTGTGACGCTGTATAAGATAAATGGGACAGAAAATGGATGGATGGATGGATGTTGTACATTTTATCCCTTTGCAGTTATATTTCATTTATGTCAAGCATTTCACCATACAAGTCCCTGTGGCACACACACACACTATATGTATGTTCATGTGTCTCTATTATTTACTGTAGAAATATGTGTGTACCCTTAATGCCATGCTCAGGGAGCAGTTTTGTGAACATAGCAAATGTGGAAGCCATTCATCAACCTTTTCATCACTTTCAATCACCATGACTACTGCATGGGCGAGGCATGATTTCCTTCACACGCACAAAGGATGGATGACAGTGGATAGACCAATCAGAGAAGAGCTGCCATATGGTGGAAGTGACATGGATAGATGACTTCTGACAGAATGTGTTTTTTTTTCTGGGTTTCATTACTGACATCTCAATGTGATATGATTGTTTGATTTGCTGATTGGCTGAATGTTTTTTTTTGTTTTTTTTTTCCAGTAATGACCAGCTTAGGCTGAGACATGATAAGGCAAATATGTCTGATAAGTCAGATTTCTTGGATTTGTGTATATTATGTGTGTATGTTTGTAGGTGTGCTTTAACTGTATCGAAAAAATACAATTTCAGATCTCAGAATGAAGTTTGGATGCATCTTAGTGTTAAGGTTATGACTTCTGTTAATGGTCAAGCCATGTGCAGGCTATAATTAAAGTGTGTCATCCCTCTCTCTCTCTCTCTCTCTCTCTCTCACACACACACACACATACACACACACACACTAGTCGCTTGATGCTCAGTTCTGTGTAGACGATCTGTCCTGACATTCCTGAGCTGTTATTTAGTAAGTTCATAGTTTTTGCAGGACCATTAGCACTTAGATGACGAGGGTGATCACTGAGCATTCTCTCTCTCTCTCTCTCTCTCTTTTCTTTTTACTTTACATTTTGTTTTCATGAGGTGTGAATAAAACTAACTCATCAGTTTGTAATTCCCTTGTTAGCCTGTTAACAGCTTTGACATGCAGCCTGCTGTGTTCCCACTAGCTCTTTGACCCTGTTCCCACGGTTACTATTATCACGGGTTTGACACTAAACAACAGCCTGATTTTTCTTCTGTGCAAAAGAAAGAAGTCCACAGGGATTAATTGCTTATAGATTTAATAGCCCACTCTCACAAAGACAAGCTGTCTGTACTACACAGTGTGTGAGGCGCCATTAAAGAGCCTGACTGAATCAGAGAGTTTAAGTGTATTTTAACACCTTTTACATGGTGTAAAAAAAGAGCAATATGTAAATCTGAAGCTCTAGCATTAAAGTGTCATAACAGTGAAATGTTGAAATATTTACAACAAGAAAGGAAATGTTCAATATGGATGGATCTGGTCTAAAATGGAGCTCATGCCAGCTCGAGTACACACTGTCTTTGAAGCAAAAAAGGGGACGTACACTATATAGCCAAAAGTATTCGCTCACCCATCCAAATAATCAGAATCAGGTGTTCCAATCACTTCCATGGCCACAGGTGTATAAAATCAAGCACCTAGGCATGCAGACTGTTTTTACAAACATTTGTGAAAGAATGGGTCGCTCTCAGGAGCTCAGTGAATTCCAGCGTGGAACTGTGATAGGATGCCACCTGTGCAACAAATCCAGTCGTGAAATTTCCTCGCTCCTAAATATTCCACAGTCAACTGTCAGCTGTATTATAAGAACATGGAAGTGTTTGGGAACGACAGCAACTCAGCCACGAAGTGGTAGGCCACGTAAACTGACGGAGCGGGGTCAGCGGATGCTGAGGCGCATAGTGCGAAGAGGTCGCCAACTTTCTGCAGAGTCAATCGGTACAGTCCTCCAAACTTCATGTGGCCTTCAGATTAGCTCAAGAACAGTGCGCAGAGAGCTTCATGGAATGGGTTTCCATGGCCGAGCAGCTGCATCCAAGCCATACATCACCAAGTGCAATGCAAAGCGTCAGATGCAGTGGTGTAAAGCACGCCGCCACTGGACTCTAGAGCAGTGGAGACGCGTTCTCTGGAGTGACGAATCGCGCTTCTTCATCTGGCAATCTGATGGATGAGTCTGGGTTTGGCGGTTGCCAGGAGAACGGTACTTGTCTGACTGCATTGTGCCAAGTGTAAAGTTTGGTGGAGGGGGGATTATGGTGTGGGGTTGTTTTTCAGGAGCTGGGCTTGGCCCCTTAGTTCCAGTGAAAGGAACTCTGAATGCTTCAGCATACCAAGACATTTTGGACAATTCCATGCTCCCAACTTTGTGGGAACAGTTTGGAGCTGGCCCCTTCCTCTTCCAACATGACTGTGCACCAGTGCACAAAGCAAGGTCCATAAAGACATGGATGACAGAGTCTGGTGTGGAGGAACTTGACTGGCCTGCACAGAGTCCTGACCTCAACCCGATAGAACACCTTTGGGATGAATTAGAGCGGAGACTGAGAGCCAGGTCTTCTCGTCCAACATCAGTGTGTGACCTCACAAATGCGCTTCTGGAAGAATGGTCAAAAATTCCCATAAACACACTCCTAAACCTTGTGGACAGCCTTCCCAGAAGAGTTGAAGCTGTTATAGCTGCAAAGGGTGGACTGACGTCATATTGAACCCTATGGATTAGGAATGGGATGTCACTTAAGTTCATATGCGAGTCAAGGCAGGTGAGCGAATACTTTTGGCAATATAGTGTATCACATACTGAGGAACTTCATGTAAATATTTCAAAAGTTCTATTTTTCACTCATGTTGTTGTCAATAATATAATTTGTAATGAAAATCATTAAATTAAATTATAAAAGAATGCAAAACAAAATAATTTTAAATAATGCTTCAATGATCAATGGACCCTACTGTAAACATAAACTGATATATAAGTGTAAGTGTAAGGATCTGAGCTACTTTGACTAAAGATAAACTGTGATGGCTAGATGATTGTATCAGAGAGTCTACAAAAGGTCTTGTAGGGCATTCCTGATACACAGTGGTTATTACCTACCAATAGTGGTCCAAATGATGGACAACTGGTGAACCAGTGAGAGCATCATGGACACCCAAGACTCAGTGATGCACATGGGAAGCGAAGGCTAGTCCATCTGGACCGATTCCAGAGAAGAGCTACTGTAGCACAAATAGCTGAAAATGTATAGAGTTGTGTAGCTGCAGAGTGATCAGAGTGCCCATGCTGAGCCCTGTCCACTGCAAGAAACACCTACAATGAGCATGTGAGCATTAGAACTGGAGCATGGACCAATGCAAGATGGTGACCTGGTCTGATGAATCACATCTTGTGAAGAATGTGCGTGGGAAGAAGGCAATCCAGTGAAGTCAGTGTGATACTCTGAGAAACTGGGCATTTACATGCATATTACTTTGATACACCACCTACCTAAACATTGTTGCAGCATAAGTATTCATGGCAGCCATCTTCCATAATGTCAATGGCTTCTTTCAGCAGGATAGTTCGTCCTGCCACACTGCAAACACTGTCCAGGAAATGTTTGTGGAACATGGCCAAGATTTCAAGGTGTTGATTTGGCCTCCAGATTCCCCAGCTCTCAATCTGATCAAGCCTCTGTGGGATGTGCCAGACAAACAAGTCTGAACAACTGAGGCTACACTTCACAACTTAAAGGATCTGCTGTTAATGTCTTGGTGCCAGATACCACAGCAAGCCTTCAGAGGTCTTGAGGAGTCCAATCCTTAAAGGGTCAGGGCTGTTTCAGCAGCACATTTTCAACCTACTCAATATTAGAGAGATGGTTTTACTCTTACGGCTGATTGATATGTATATAAACATTACACAATGGGTCAGTTTATCTTTCAGTTCTTGTTTAAAATGGAACTTATTTGTTACTGTTTCTTGTTTCAGATTTAGAAAAGTACTCACTGCTAGTGTTTGTTTTAATTTCTGTTTTTCAGCGTCATTTTTAGCGTCGTCTCGGATTCCTCTCACATTTACGCCGAAGTTTTAAATCATAATGATTTGTTCTTAACACTGAAAATGATTCTCACATTCAGCACTTAGCTGTCTAATTATCCTGCTGTCTGACTGTGACTCTGAAATCTCATTCACTCGCTGCCTCAATGCCTTGTAATGGCTTTAAGGGATGAGCTGAACTGTGACTGAGCTTTGGTCAGAAGGGAGAGTCTAGGAGACTCTTAGTGAGTCTATATATAATGGATGTCTATATATAATGATGTTATTATATTTAATGGGACTCATGCGATGTAGTGTGTTCTCACTAATGTCTTCAATATTTATTTCTAACACACACACACACACACACACTACATCTCACAGGATGATTTCTTTAAAGATGATTTGTATGATTTTTTTTTTTTTAAAGTTTTGTGTTTTTTATTTGTGTTTATCAATGAATTCATTAATTTTGGGAATTGGGAACTCAAGTTTTAATAACAGCTTAAAATATGCAAGTGTCTGTGAGTGAGATTTGCAGAACATTAGCTCTATCAAGCTACAGAATGAACACTGTGTGAAATAGTACAGGTGCACACACACACACACACACACACACACACACACACCAAGATACAAACACTTCTTTTCCCCACTGAAAGTGTAAATGGAAAAACAGTGGGAGCTTGTTAGGGCTAAAATTGACAAATATAAAGTTATGTGTGTACCTGGAGACCGAGAAGGGACAAATTACTGTTGAGGACAATTCTCCTTAGGGAGAGAGAGAGAGAGAGAGAGAGAGAGAGAATGAGTGTCATTGTTGTAGCACATAAAGCACTGTATTTCTTTTTTGGCAACTTAGGCAACTTTGAAAGTTACTTTAATATTTATGCAAGAAAAATCTTTCATATTTTATGCAGGTGTTAAAGTTGAATTCCTGAGCGTATTCTTCAGATTACTAAAATGCTGACCAACCTTTTTAAACCCGTTTAAAGCAAATTCTAAAAAAAAAAAAAAAACAGTGAGATAGAAATAAGAGGAAAAAAATCTGGAATAAAAAAATGCAGGCAGATCATTTATACTAATACGACAATAATCAAATTCACATCAAATGTGAAGGTGAATATACTATCAATAGCTTATATTGACTGCTTTCCAGATTGACATAATAGAATCTATAAAATAGCGCTCTGATACCCGCATTAGTATATGAAAAGATCCATACCATCCAAAGAAAAGTTATATTTTTCACATTATAAAATACTTCACCACTCAGCCCTAGAGTGTTTACACACTTGTGGGTATCATTTGTTTGCCCTTTTTACCAGTACACTGCAGTTCCGTTCGGCCGGGCGAAATGGAAATCGACTTATAGGACATTTTCTGTTTGTATAAACAAATGGATTTTTTTTTTTATCGCTAGAAGTCAGATAGAAAATGAGTCAGGACACTGTTGGTGTTTTTATTTCTGTTGGGATAACCTTACACGGAATTTTAGTGAAGATAAAATTTTAGATTCTTGCAAACAAACATCTCAGAGATCAGAAATTGGTTTTGATATCAAAATTTACTTTGAAGATATAAACATTAGTGTGGAAAAAAAAATATTTTCTATGAATATATTGCCTATAATAGGCTAGGTAAAACATAATTCTTATGAAAAACTGCAGGTTATTAAAGCTCTGAGTTTCTACTTTCATATAAGCATCACTGTGGAGGGTTCAGTGCTGAGCATGGACACAACAAAACTGGGACAAATCCCATTTGTTTTTGGGTAAAAAGAGTTCATTCACAGCTCTTTATATAATATTTGATTTAAATGACACATGGAAATGCAGAGCTCTGGGTTCTTGCAGCAGAAATGTGGACAATGTATGCACTTATTTACTGTATATGCTGTATAATACTTATACATCTACATATATTCATAAACACAAACATACTGTATTCATATTTATTCATGTCAGTCAGTGTTTTTTAAATATATAATGTTAAAAAATGGATGAATTGCATTCACTTTAAAGAGCTATTGTTGTTACAAGTCACACATTTTCACTGGCGTTCATGTCAGAGTCAATATCAGACAAGAAGAACAGATTTAAGCTGAAGGTCAGAGTGTTAATTATTCTGATGGCTGGTGTCAGTTCTGCGAAGTGAGTGTGGACTCGGTGGTTTGAGTTTGTGATTTTGTTCTAGTCAGAACCTTGTGTATGTGACAGAGAGATAAGAAAGGAAGGAAACAAGATCACAGTTATGACTTTTTCAGCTGACAGGAAATGCAGGGCGACAGACAGGCAGGTGGAAAGACAGTGGAGGGCATGATGTTGACTTCTTGTCACAGGCCCAAATATTGCGTCTTGAATCAAATTAGAGACAGACACGGTTCCCTACTGCAGTGGCTTGCATCATCGACGTGTGATGCACAAGACAAGGGACACAAACACTCTCTCTTACACACACACACACACACACACACTTTTGTTCTGTACTGCTTCCTTAAAGCTTGCTTCTGCTGACTCTCTCTCTCTCTAGGTGAGTGAGTGTCTCTGTGTGTGTGTGAGCTCCTAGTGGTCCCACAAGGGGTCACTGTTGGACCAAACGCCAACATAAATCTATCGACTATGCTATTGTGCTGATCCAGCATAATTTGTTGGTTACGGTATTGATCTAGTGCCAAGCAATTACATGTTCTTGCCATTTTCATGGTCATGAATTAATGCAATGCACTAACATGGGTGGGGTGGTGTAAATGGGGTATGGCATCCAAAATTCGGCACCGGAGAGGGCTTTTAGTTAACAGATGTGTGTATACTCCTATTATTTATGAGACCACTCCCAGACTCAGTCAGATTTCTCTGACTTCAAGTGTGGCCTTAATTCCTGTTCCATTTCTTACACCCTGGGTTTGTGCATGCTCACTATTTATATCACCCCACTTTAAAATAACTAGGCTAACTAAACACTTCATTATTTTATCTGCAACAACGAATAAGTACAAACACAACTTATACCAACTGACTTAAAGCCGATTTGTCATGGCGGCACTAAAGAAGCATCCTTTAGTCACATACAAGCTTTTTCTTATATCCTCTCCTGAATTCAGCCACCTGCCAGTTCCCACCCAACACCCAGTTCTTTTCTATTGTACAACAAATGCCAACATGGGATGTCTCTGAGACACGTGAATCCAGCCAACTGCACCAAGCAGTGCAACACAATCGGAGGAAAGCGCTATCCACCCTCTTCCACGTACACAATCTTACAAATGACTACGTATGGCTGTGTTGTATGAATGACAAAAGAGTGAGGGAGAGTATGCCAGCCCTAGCATCCAGAGAACATAGCCAATTTTGCTTGCTTTCTTGGCTTCCAGTACAGATTTCTGTATTAATGCCAGGAGATCATTAGTTTGGATCTCAGTGATGTCATTGCCTTCCCTGGATAAAAGCCAACGGAGCAGAATTGGCTATGCTTTTTTTGTGGAAGGGATAGGAGGTAGTGGTAGCTCAGTGGTTAGGTCATTGGATTATGGATCAAAAGGTCATTTGCCCAAATCCCTGCTGCCAAGTTGCCATCCTGAGCCCCCAATCCCCAACAATAAATGACCAGCTGTATAAAATCAAAAAAAGGCATCTGCCAAAATGCTGTAAATGTAAAAGTACTTTCAGCATACTAGTACAATGCTTTTCTGCTGCTCCACTCGGAAGCTTTTTACACAAGCCTTCTAACTAATCCACACCAGAACCTCTATTTTAACTCCTCTATTCAAAATCTTGAAGGAGACAAGCTACGGAAGCAGAAAACCACACCAGGTAGCACTGCTGCCAGCCAAAAACAGGAGTCTCAGGAAACTTGACAGTTGGAGATTGGAAAAAGACCAAGTGATATTTCATTCTGTGACTGTCCAGATTCACCTCAGATTCCTGGTCCTGGCTATCAGGACCATATGTATTTATTCACCATGCACCATGATCAAAATTTATGTGTAATGAGGAATTAGAACCAAATGACTATACTGACATGCAAAATCATGTGCTATTTGCTTGAGCCTAAAATAAATAGTCCAATTTTCATTTTATTTATATGTAAACACCTTATATGTTTGGGCATATTTGTCACGTAGATATTACAGTGCAGTGAAATTATTTGCTTCCTTATTTTTACATCCCTGCTTGTTAGGAAGTTGGGGTCAGTTTGCAGGGTCAGTCATGATACAGTATCCCTGGAGCAGAAAGGGTTAAACCCAATACTAACTAAATTTATTATGGCTGTGTGTGTGTGTGTGTGTGTGTGTGTGTGTTTACTTTCAGAGTGACCTTGTGTGTGAAGGTTAATTAAAAAGTCACAGAGAAGAGGAGGTGATCAATAGGATCAAGCTCTATTATTTACAATACTCTGGGCAGGACAGGGCAAGGAGTCAGCACAGAGGACACAGAGGATACAGTTTCACACACACACACACACACACACACACACACACACACACACACAGACAGACTACAGTGGCAGTATACTATGTGTAATATTGATTTCAAGGGGCAGTGTGAGGCTGAGAGATATTCCTCAAATGCTGTGTAAATTAAAATGAGCAGAAAAATAATAATAAAAGATAATGGTGTGTGTAATAAACACATTATATTAGAAAATGTTAGAATAATTTTCACACATTGTGAAGAGAGAACTATCCTCTGTTTGATCAGAATCAGAGTGAGATTTAATTATGTGGAGTTTGACTTGGCAGTTGCTCATTTGATGGGAAACAGTATGACACTGACTGCATTAATATGATAAAGGATTCCCAAATACACATTTCATGTGGCTTTACACAATATCTTGATTAAAATTGTCAAGTTTTCTTAGGCAAATGAATAACATATTAGTAATCTTTAAACTTTAGAATTTCCGAGGTCACTAGTGGTGATCAGGAACTCTTTTAGACCTTGTGTGTCATAATAATAACATCAGCGACAACAACAAGAGTAACAATAATAAATATAGTAATATAGAATGCCATGCACTGGCTTGCTTTGCCATAACTGTTTATTTCCAACAATATATCAAGTGTCATATTATCATAATAAGTAATTGCCATGGCACATTTTGCATAAATGTCACACTAATATTTTCTAATTACTACATAACACGCACATTACAGCAGCTCATTCATATATAAATAAAATAATGTGTTCTAAATATGTCATTAGAGCTATCATATAATCCAGCTTGTTGGGTTTTTTTTCGTTAATAGATAGCCTTTTTAATATTATTACAGCTGTCATGTTTCAAAAATAAAGCAATAAAGGTAAGGAATCAACCGTGTGCTGCTATAGGAATATAATAGATGGTGTGATGTTATGCAGCCCAACACAAAGCTGATTATTTTCTGATATCAGTACATACTGTTAACCCTTTAAACCTGAAAACCGATCAGCCATAACATTATGAGCACAGACAGGTGAAGTGAATAACACTCATTATCTTCTCATCATGGCACCTATTAGTGGGCAGCAAGTGAAATTTTTTTCTCAAAGTTGATGTGTTAGAAGCAGGAAAAATGGACAAGCGTAAGGATTTGAGCGAGTTTGACAAGGGCCAAATTGTGATGGCTAGACCTCTGGATTAGGGCATCTCCAAAACTGCAGCTCTTGTGGTGGTGTTCCCAGTCTGCAGTGGTCAGTATCTATTAAAACTGGTCCAAGGAAGGAACAGTGGTGACCCAGCGACAGGGTCATGGGTGGACGAGTCTCACTGATGCACGTGGGGAGAGAAAGCTGGTCCGTGTGATCCGATCCAACAGACGAGCTACTGTTGCTCAAATTGCTGAAGAAGTTAATGCTGGTTCTGATAGAACGGTGTCAGAATACACAGTGCATGACGGGTCAGGGCTGTTTTGGCAGCAAAAGGACGACCAACACAATATTAGGGAGGTGGTCATAACATAACAGATACATTAGATTTGAAGTTTTCTTCACTTGAAGCTTCTTCTACTGCTAACTTACACCAGATACAATCTGAAATAAACAATGCAAACTAATAAAAAACACTGATACGTATCCTAGTATTTATTAAAGAATAATAAATCATACTTGTTATCCTTTTAGAGTTACATGTCATGGTGTGAAAAATCTGCAATAATGTGAAATGAGTTCCTGTTATCTTATCAGCTATAATAGTCGTTCCCTCATGACCGCCTCTTTTTTCTCCTGAATTTAAGACCAAATACACGGGAAACCGAAATACTGAGAAATTGAAAAATCTAACGTTTTCTTTCCTGAAGACTTTCCTATATTGGAAGACTTCACTTTATAGAACAGATTTATCTTTGAGTGTTACAAGCATTTACACAAGAGACTCCAGTCATTATCAGCATCTCTGAAATGTATTACTAGTGGAATTATAATGTATTAGAAGGATTCGATTTGCTTTGGAGCTGGACCTACTGTCAGAGCTACTGTTTAGACCAATTAGTAAATCGATCTAGATAAGGGACTCTGCCAAATGGCAAAAAGGAGTGCATGCATGAAAAGGAGTGTATTTACAATATATGACATGTTGAATTTCACTACGTCTTTAAATTTTATTTAGTGTACATAAATGATCAGTGAGATATGTGACTATGACATGTTCATGGCTCATCACATCACTGACAAGTCTATGACATCATCACTGAATATTTACAGCATTTATCATAAAATCCTGTACTATATATGTGATTTTTAATATACAGCATACGTGTGGAAAATGGCATGTTGTCAACTGAGGTTATGTCATAAAGCATGCTAACCAAATGAACACACTGTACAGTATATATTTTAAAAATACTACATTAACATTTAGACTACTTTTGGCCATTTCTGGTAATATGAAAATATTATATCACTGATTATTAGAGCTCATATAACCTATAAGGCACAAAATGTTTATATTATGATTGTGTCATGTGTATGATTCAAGTGATGTAGGTGTGTGTGTGTGTGATAATCAATGCAAAGATAAACAATGTGCAATGGTTTCTCATGTCTATGCGTTGTGTTACACTCCTCCTGAGGGATCACACTTTGCCACTTGCTTGTTATTATTGCGCTCTCTCTCTCTCTCTCTCTTGTTCAAATCCACATCCTTCCTGAATCCAGAGCGGAGCGGAAACGCACTTCAGAAAATATCACACCTTCTGAATCTCATCATTACACGCTCACACACTTACACTGTCCTGAAGAACTACACACACATTGTGAATTGTACTACATAATTTGTCAGAGAATTCCCCGTGGCTTTGTCTTTGTTCTGCTTTTGTAATTGGATTATAGAATTTATTAACACTGTTGGGTAATCATGGACCACAATCTGTCTTACATAAACTAATTAAAAAGTCAAGTATCAAAAAAAGCCTTTTTCACACTACCATCCATGAATAACAGACCCAAAAGTGATCTAGACTTATTACAAAAATCAGCTTTTACCGATTCAACCGCTATTTTTTTTTTTTAAATAACACACCATTACCTATCATTAAATCAGCAAGAATACAATATGAAAATTCCATTCTACAGTACAACTCTCATACTCGAGTTATTGGGAGTTGGAGTAGTGTGGAATCGAGGAATTTTCATATTTTATTCTTGTTGATTTAATGATTGTCTGATTGTTGAATTAATGATTGTCACTACCAGTCAAAAGTCTGGACACACCTTTTAATTCAGTGTTTTTTGTTTAGGCATTTATTTTCTACATTCTAGAACAATACTGGAGATTTCAAAACTATGAAATAACACACATGGACTTAAGTAATCCATATGTAATGACAACAAAAAACAGTCAGTTGTTATTTTAAGACACGAAGGTCAGGTGTTCTGGAATAGTTCTTGCAAGAACAGTATTGTCAAGTGCATTTGCAAAACCCATCAAGCACCATGATGAAACTGGCTCACATGAAGACCATCCCAGTAAAGCAAGACCAAAACTTACCTCTGCTGCAGAGGAGAAGTTCATTTAGAGTTACCAGCCTCAGAAATCACCAATGAACAGCACCTCAGATTAGAGCCGTGATGAAGGCTTTACAGAGCATCAGTAGCAGACATATCTCAATATCAACTGTTCAAACGACATTATTGTGTATTTCGGCCGCCTTCAGCATTGTTTTACAATGTAGAAAGAAATAAACATCAGGAAAGACCATGGAATTAGAAGGTGTGTCCAAACTTTTGACTGGTAGTGTATATAATATATATATAATATAATATATGCTCAAGGTCTCAGCAGTGTCAGCAACATTTTGATCAGTAGTCCAACACCTTAATCACTAATCTACCACATCCCTCATAATTAGTGACTTCAGTTTTTCTGCAGAGACAACTTGTTCAAGCTTTATGGAAGGAATCTCTATTTTGTTACCCTTAAAGTTTCCACTATGGGAAAGGTTTCATGGTGGTGGTTTTGTGTTTGTTGTGTAATATTACAAGATGTGTTTTTTGCCTTAATGCAAAGCAATGGAAAAATTCTTACTTTGCATTATTTATTTAATTTGGTTAATAATAACAACAATATATAACTGTTTTTTTTTTTAAACAGACCCCATAATTATTTAAATTATAGGTCTCTATCAAACGGCTGCCCAATCGTCTTGGGTTAAGTTAAAAAAAAATTTGTTAATGAAATATAATGACTCTACCAAACGGTCACACAGGACAGTAAAGGGTTAAAGAAAAAAAGAAAGGAAAAAAAGAGGGGCAAGTGATTGAAATGAGTTTCTAGCTGCTATAACATAAGCGATGATGGGAACTAGCTTGTTTTGTGGATGTTCCAATACTTGAAATGTATTGTAATTGCTGGTAAAGTGATCAGGGCACATTGCATCACACCACCCCACCTGTTGATTATTTTCTTCTTACAGCATGGTGATATTTTATACCTTAATTATTATTCAGTTATTCATATTGAAGCATGTTATTCAGTAGTGCTCTGAATTATTCAGTAAGTACAGTGAAACTAGTGAAAAAACATATGTAGTTACATGTGTGAGAAAAGTCTCGACCCACTAATGGAGCCTGAGAGTTTAAAGGATTAAAGTTCCTATTAAATCAGAAGTAGATCAAAAGTAATCATATTCTTTAGCACTTCTTAGAGATTCCATAAGAGATTCCATCTTTGATCAGTTTATTTCCCCAGTCTCATTAAATACTATCATATATAATAAACATATACACTAGAGAATAACTCATTACATGTGTGTTTCCAGTGTTTGATGTACAGTAGAATACACACACTGCAGTTTACACACTCACTGTAGGGTCAGAAATATGACGTACTAAAGAAATGTATTTGTGTATTTTAGATACATCCTTGAATTTTTGTGTAGAAATGTGTTTGGGGAATTTGAAGTGTGTGTAAGTGACTAACAACAACTGTAATTTGTCTATAATATAATATCTAATAGTATATATTATTATATATTTGGTATAAGCTTGTAGTAAGGCTGTTGCTGTTTGATTTTCTCCAGCACCCACAGATTTTCTTATAGATACAATAAATGCACATTTAACTATTATTATTATCATTTGGTTGAAATATCTGTGTACGAGGCAGTCACAGGGGGTTACTTATGGCATGAAAAGGATCAGAAGCTGCAATTTACAACAAAACTAAATCATATAACTGATGCAACTAAAATAGTAATGGCAGTCATGAAGTGTTTATACATACCTGAGGTGGAAAAAAAACATAAAAAAGGTTTATATGAAATCAATGAGACATTGTAGGCAAGAAAAGAGACAGTAACCTGGTTGTATGAGTGTGTAAATCACATTCAAACTCAAGTACAAAGGCCGTTATCATACACCTGACACTGATAATATGATCATGAGTAACACAAAATAAAGAGTAGCAGTTTCTGTAAGTTTCTTTTTCTTGACATTGTCCGGGTTTCATCAGACTGCTGAAGCCATGGTCAGTAAGGAGCTTACAAAATATGCTTGAGAGCTTCCTTTTCAAAAGGTATTAATCAGGAGAGGTGTATAAAAGAATTTCCAAAACATTCGATTTACCATGGAACACTGTAAAGGTGCCAGAGTGAATACACCAAGAACAGGACGTCCTTCCAAAATTGACAAAAGGACAAAAATGATCAGGGAGACTGCTAAAAGCTGTAGAAAAATTCTGGCCACTCCTTGTATGTGAGGGAGACAACAATGTCTTGTATTAATTACAGTGGAACCTCAGAACACAAATGCCCTCCCTAAAAAATTTTTGCCTTAAGAATTTAAATTTTGCAAGAAATTTGCATCAGCATATGAACTATTTTCAGCATATGAATGAACTGAACCAAACACTGGCTTGGTTCAGTTGCACGTACATCCATTCAAAACTTGTTTGCGTCAGTGGAAAGCCAAGTGAAGCCCACCAATTTTACAATTTTTTTTCAGTCAACAAAAGAGTCAACCCACGATACCCATGTTGCCTTTGGCATGCGTTCAAAAGCTATGTGATTTTTCATGCGTTTTTTGACAGGTTGGTGGTGGTGTGTGGTCTGTTCAATTTTTAGCACAAGTTTGTTGGCACGACTTCCTGTGAGGACCCTTGACATGGAATGCTTGCAAAAATATGATTAGAGTGTTGAAAACTGGTAATATTGGTAATATTTTTGGGTGGCTGGAACGGATTATCTGCATTTACATTATTTCTTTTGCGATACAAATTTTCGCCTTAAGAACTTGACTCCAGAAAGAATTAAATTCGTATGACGAGGGTCCACTCTACATGTCTGGGCTATGGCTTGGCTAGATGGAAACCATTTCGAAGACTACCTGAAGTTTGTCTAAATATGTTTTGGTCTGATGTTTATAAAGACCAAGACAGCTTATTCCCATGGTGAATCATGGTGGTGGCAGCATCATGCAATGGGGCTGCTTCTTTTCAGCTGAGACTGGGGCTCCAGTCAAGATAGAGCAATAGCTCCAAATACCAATCTAGAAGAGGATCAATGTTTTGGAATGGTCTGGTTTGAGCCTATGTCTAAATCCTAACAAAAAACCTGTGGAATGACTTAAAGAAGGCTGTGCTAGAAATGACTGAATCAAGATGTGCTAAATAGGTAGATTCTTACCCCCAAAAATCAGTGATACATTACAAGCAAAGGGTGTTTAACAAAATACTAGCTAAGGGGTGTGTCTAACACAGTCAGGTCAGGTTGTTGTAAATTTTTATCCTTTTATTTCCCTAAAATGTTTATGTGGTTGATCACATTAACAGGTATGTGTAGAATTTTTCAGTCCACTGTAGCTAGCTAGCTCGTACCTAGGTTAAGAAGTGATAGGCTAAGACACATTAAGTTTCTAGCTCTGTACTACGATAACAGTGGCTTGTTGATTTTAAAGATCAACCACTCAAGTGGTTGAAACATCAATCACCTACAATTCTTTCCTAAACTATAGCAACTCAGACATAATCAATGGATACATGATGTTCAGACCTGAAACTATGCTAATGAGCCTTATGGTCTAATGGGAATTTTTCAGGTGCTGTAAATGATCAGCATTAGAACCAATTGAATGTACAGATACATATTAAGCTAAATTAAACTTGAATTAAAACCATTTTTTTAATCATAGGTTTTATCATTAGTCTTTACATAAGTTTAACATTTTGTAGCAGCATTTTGGTGCTTGAGGACAATCTTGACAATCTTGTTTGTCTGAACATTAAAATATAAAAAAATATATACAAGCAGAATATACAGTACAGAAATCCCTTCATTTAAATAACTTCATTATCTTGGATGAGAGAAGATATTATGAAGTATTAATTCTGTTCATTCTTCCATGTAAAATAATGATTGGTGTAGGTGGTGGGGCCCTAAATAATTTGTCACTTAAGGACCCCAAATGATAAGAAACAACCGCTTATATTTTTATGAACATGACGGATAACGCATTTAGCACGTATCTCTATTCTCTCTCGTTGCCATTCTGTTTTTGTCAAGGATTGATCTGTTGTTTTTTGATAGATGTTTCTTCAAGGACTCCTCCTTCACCCTTCCATCCCTTTGTCACTTATCTGGAGGAGCGATAAAAGAAAACTAGCTCTGTTACGCACTTTCCTTTGTTATTTTATATTCAAGGGTCTATATTCGCTCTTAATAACCTGATAATTAACTTTAATAATGATTAGTGTTAAAAGAAAGATGGTTGTTGTACCTTAATTGAACCCTATGTGTGTGTCTGTGTGTGTACTTCCCAAACCTATATTAAAAGTACATAGGCAATTATTTATTTATTTATTTGCTTGTTTGTTTGTTTTTAACTGGTTTAAATGTGATATTCCTAGGGTTGGAAGACAACACAAGAAATCAGTTAGTTAGTCTCTGAGGCATGAGATGAACAAATTTTGTTCACCTAAGTAAGAAAAATCCTGACTCATGACCCATCTGACTCTTACTGTATAATTTTCAGTTCTTTCAATCATAACCCTTCAAAGCTCTGGGGCTCTGAGGTTTAGCTAGACGCTTATGGTAATTTGTTACATATGTAAATGTATGAAGGCTTCACAGCAGGGCCAAGACAGGATGGAGACTGGCCTGCTGAGCTCACTAAAGATAGCTAAACATTACATTCCCAAATAGATTTAGTGTTTGTCTATAAAAAATAATCAGAATCAGCAACTGTGAAAAGAGCCTGATAAAAATCAGGAATCGTTCGCATTCATGAATAAATCAGTCCATGTAATTTTTTTTACTGCACTGCTTATTAATGGTCTCGTAATATAGATAAGTATGTTTCCCATTGGTTATTGTAATTAAACACTGTATAATTGCCATGAATTGAGCTTTTTGGTGTTTGATGTTAAGTGTTTTCTGTTTGGCCTTGGTTTGGACACTGAGGGACTCTAGTAGCTATCTATAGTGCTATTAACAGTCAACATGAACTTCACTTCAGTAGCAACAGTGGGGAAAATGCTGTCACTCTCATATATAAGCTTCAGGCAGAGATTTATTTGGCTCTTCATTATTTTCATGTGCAAGAGAAGACGTAATGTGTATGTGTCCTTTAGGGTAAACTTCCTGTTTCTCCTTTAGTTCAGACCAGGCTATGCTAGGTCTGATTTGGAAGGTTTGATTAAGCTGTCCTACAGCTAATTGTGTTAGCATTCTCTGCATGACATCTTTCAGCCCTGCATTTACATGACCAAAGTAATCTCTCTTTCTGCATAACTGCCAGAGAGAGAGAGAGAGAGAGAGAGAGAGAGAGAGAGAGAGAGAGAGAATGTGAAGGGTAAACAGGAAAATGAAGGACGTGGTAGAAAGCTGTTTTTCTGCATTCTGAGTGAGAGCCTTGGCAGGAGAAGAGGAGGGGTGAAGAGAGGACAGACTGACGGAGAAAACAAAGTAAGATGAATGGAGACGTGCAATGAGAAACAACGTTGGAAGAGGAAAGGGGAGGCGAGTAATAATTCTATTAGTTTCAGTCGCCGTGTTATGGCTTTGAAGGTTGTTACAGGTTAAATTACATGAAACATGCCTGTTAGTGCAAGCATGAAAACAGTGAGCCTGAAGCGTCCTCTAAATTTCCTTACAGCTCATGTTTACTAAGCCTACAGAAGTGATAACAGACAATAACAAGAGTACACAGGGAAAACTGTTCAGCGATAATAAATTATGTAAATTTGTTGTAATCACAATGAGACTCAGTAACAGCTAGAAGACAAGACAGTGTTTACTGTTAATGCGTGTATATGACGGGAAATATTAAATATGGAACAATATACATTAAATAGGGAACACCTTTTTTGTTTTCTCTTAGCAATTTAATTTTAATCTTAGCATTTCATGAGCTGATGATGTGAAGATGAGGGAGCTACTGATGTTAAGGTGAGGGAGCTGATGATGTAAAGGTGAAGGAGATGATGATGTAAAGGTGAAGGAGCTGATGATGTAAAGGTGAGGGAGATGATGATGTAAAGGTGAGGGAGATGATGTTGTAAAGGTGAAGGAGATGATGATGTAAAGGTGAGGGAGATGATGATGTAAAGGTGAAGGAGATGATGATGTAAAGGTGAGGGAGATGATGATGTAAAGGTGAAGGAGCTGATGATGTTAAGGTGAAGGAGCTGATGATGTAAAGGTGAAGGAGATGATGATGTAAAGGTGAAGGAGATGATGATGTAAAGGTGAAGGAGCTGATGATGTAAAGGTGAGGGAGATGATGATGTAAAGGTGAAGGAGCTGATGATGTAAAGGTGAAGGAGCTGATGATGTAAAGGTGAGGGAGATGATGATGTAAAGGTGAGGGAGATGATGTTGTAAAGGTGAAGGAGATGATGATGTAAAGGTGAGGAAGATGATGTAAAGGTGAAGGAGCTGATGATGTAAAGGTGAAGGAGCTGATGATGTAAAGGTGAGGGAGATGATGATGTAAAGGTGAAGGAGATGATGATGTAAAGGTGAAGGAGCTGATGATGTTAAGGTGAGGGAGCTGATGATGTAAAGGTGAAGGAGATGATGATGTAAAGGTGAAGGAGATGATGATGTAAAGGTGAAGGAGCTGATGATGTAAAGGTGAAGGAGCTGATGATGTAAAGGTGAGGGAGCTGATGATGTAAAGGTGAAGGAGCTGATGATGTAAAGGTGAAGGAGCTGATGATGTAAAGGTAAGGGAGATGATGATGTAAAGGTCAGGGAGATGATGATGTAAAGGTGAAGGAGCTGATGATGTAAAGGTGAAGGAGCTGATGATGTAAAGGTGAAGGAGCTGATGATGTAAAGGTCAGGGAGATGATGTAAAGGTGAGGGAGATGATGATGACAAGGTGAGGGAGATGACGATGTAAAGGTGAAGGAGCTGATGATGTAAAGGTGAAGGAGCTGATGATGTAAAGGTCAGGGAGATGACGACGTAAAGGTGAGGGAGATGATGATGTCAAGGTGAGGGAGATGACGATGTAAAGGTGAAGGAGCTGATGATGTAAAGGTCAGGGAGATGATGATGTCAAGGTGAGGGAGATGACGATGTAAAGGTGAAGGAGCTGATGATGTAAAGGTAAGGGAGATGATGATGTAAAGGTGAAGGAGCTGATGATGTAAAGGTGAGGGAGATGATGATGTAAAGGTGAGGGAGCTGATGATGTAAAGGTAAGGGAGATGATGATGTAAAGGTGAAGGAGCTGATGATGTAAAGGTGAAGGAGCTGATGATGTAAAGGTGAGGGAGATGATGTAAAGGTAAGGGAGATGATGATGTAAAGGTGAAGGAGCTGATGATGTAAAGGTGAGGGAGCTGATGATGTAAAGGTAAGGGAGATGATGATGTAAAGGTGAAGGAGCTGATGATGTAAAGGTGAAGGAGCTGATGATGTAAAGGTGAGGGAGATGATGTAAAGGTAAGGGAGATGATGATGTAAAGGTGAAGGAGCTGATGATGTAAAGGTGAGGGAGATGATGATGTAAAGGTGAGGGAGATGATGTAAAGGTAAGGGAGATGATGATGTAAAGGTGAAGGAGCTGATGATGTAAAGGTGAGGGAGATGATGATGTAAAGGTAAGGGAGATGATGATGTAAAGGTGAAGGAGCTGATGATGTAAAGGTAAGGGAGATGATGATGTAAAGGTGAAGGAGCTGATGATGTAAAGGTGAGGGAGATGATGTAAAGGTAAGGGAGATGATGATGTCAAGGTGAGGGAGATGACGATGTAAAGGTGAAGGAGCTGATGATGTAAAGGTAAGGGAGATGATGATGTAAAGGTCAGGGAGATGATGTAAAGGTGAGGGAGATGATGATGTAAAGGTGAGGGAGCTGATGATGTAAAGGTAAGGGAGATGATGATGTAAAGGTGAAGGAGCTGATGATGTAAAGGTGAGGGAGATGATGTAAAGGTAAGGGAGATGATGATGTAAAGGTGAAGGAGCTGATGATGTAAAGGTGAGGGAGATGATGATGTAAAGGTGAGGGAGATGATGTAAAGGTAAGGGAGATGATGATGTAAAGGTGAAGGAGCTGATGATGTAAAGGTGAGGGAGATGATGTAAAGGTAAGGGAGATGATGATGTAAAGGTGAAGGAGCTGATGATGTAAAGGTGAGGGAGCTGATGATGTAAAGGTGAGGGAGATGATGTAAAGGTAAGGGAGATGATGATGTAAAGGTGAAGGAGCTGATGATGTAAAGGTGAGGGAGATGATGATGTAAAGGTGAAGGAGCTGATGATGTAAAGGTGAGGGAGATGATGATGTAAAGGTGAAGGAGCTGATGATGTAAAGGTGAAGGAGCTGATGATGTAAAGGTGAGGGAGATGATGTAAAGGTAAGGGAGATGATGATGTAAAGGTGAAGGAGCTGATGATGTAAAGGTGAGGGAGATGATGATGTAAAGGTGAAGGAGCTGATGATGTAAAGGTGAGGGAGATGATGATGTAAAGGTGAGGGAGATGACAATGTAAAGGTGAGGGAGATGACGATGTAAAGGTGAGGGAGATGACGATGTAAAGGTAAGGGAGATGATGATGTAAAGGTGAAGGAGCTGATGATGTAAAGGTGAGGGAGATGATGATGTAAAGGTAAGGGAGATGATGATGTAAAGGTGAAGGAGCTGATGATGTAAAGGTGAGGGAGATGATGATGTAAAGGTGAGGGAGATGATGATGTAAAGGTGAGGGAGATGACAATGTAAAGGTGAGGGAGATGACGATGTAAAGGTGAGGGAGATGACGATGTAAAGGTAAGGGAGATGATGATGTAAAGGTGAAGGAGCTGATGATGTAAAGGTGAGGGAGATGATGATGTAAAGGTGAAGGAGCTGATGATGTAAAGGTGAGGGAGATGATGATGTAAAGGTGAAAGAGCTGATGATGTAAAGGTAAGGGAGATGATGATGTAAAGGTGAGGGAGCTGATGATGTAAAGGTAAGGGAGATGATGATGTAAAGGTGAAGGAGCTGATGATGTAAAGGTAAGGGAGATGATGATGTAAAGGTGAAGGAGCTGATGATGTAAAGGTGAGGGAGATGATGTAAAGGTAAGGGAGATGATGATGTAAAGGTGAAGGAGCTGATGATGTAAAGGTGAGGGAGATGATGATGTAAAGGTGAAGGAGCTGATGATGTTAAGGTGAGGGAGATGACAATGTAAAGGTGATGGAGATGACGATGTAAAGGTGAGGGAGATGACAATGTAAAGGTGAGGGAGATGACGATGTAAAGGTGAGGGAGATGACGATGTAAAGGTGAGGGACATGACGATGTAAAGGTGAGGGAGGTGATGATGTAAAGGTAAGGGAGATGATGATGTAAAGGTGAGGGAGATGATGATGTAAAGGTGAGGGAGATGACGATGTAAAGGTGAGGGAGATGACGATGTAAAGGTGAGGGAGGTGATGATGTAAAGGTGAGGGAGGTGATGATGTTAAGGTGAGGGAGATGACAATGTAAAGGTGATGGAGATGACGATGTAAAGGTGAGGGAGATGACAATGTAAAGGTGAGGGAGATGACGATGTAAAGGTGAGGGAGATGACGATGTAAAGGTGAGGGACATGACGATGTAAAGGTGAGGGAGGTGATGATGTAAAGGTAAGGGAGATGATGATGTAAAGGTCAGGGAGATGACGATGTAAAGGTGAGGGAGATGACGATGTAAAGGTGAGGGAGGTGATGATGTAAAGGTGAGGGAGGTGATGATGTAAAGGTGAGGGAGATAACGATGTAAAGGTGAGGGAGATGACGATGTAAAGGTGAGGGAGGTGATGATGTAAAGGTGAGGGAGATGACGATGTAAAGGTGAGGGAGGTGATGATGTAAAGATGAGGGAGCTGATGATGTAAAGGTAAGGGAGATGATGATGTAAGGGTGAAGGAGCTGATGATGTAAAGGTGAGGGAGATGACGATGTAAAGGTGAGGGAGCTGATGATGTAAAGGTGAGGGAGGTGATGATGTAAAGGTGAGGGAGATGACGATGTAAAGGTGAGGGAGGTGATGATGTAAAGATGAGGGAGCTGATGATGTAAAGGTGAGGGAGATGACGATGTAAAGGTGAGGGAGGTGATGATGTAAAGGTGAGGGAGATGACGATGTAAAGGTGAGGGAGGTGATGATGTAAAGATGAGGGAGCTGATGATGTAAAGGTAAGGGAGATGATGATGTAAGGGTGAAGGAGCTGATGATGTAAAGGTGAGGGAGATGACGATGTAAAGGTGAGGGAGATGACGATGTAAAGGTGAGGGAGCTGATGATGTAAAGGTGAGGGAGATGACGATGTAAAGGTGAGGGAGGTGATGATGTAAAGGTGAGGGAGGTGATGATGTAAAGGTGAGGGAGCTGATGATGTAAAGTTGAGGGAGGTGATGATGTAAAGGTGAGGGAGGTGATGTAAAGATGAAGGAGCTGATGATGTAAAGGTGAAGGAGATGATGATGTAAAGGTGAAGGAGCTGATGATGTAAAGGTGAGGGAGATGATGTAAAGGTAAGGGAGATGATGATGTAAAGGTGAGGGAGCTGATGATGTAAAGGTGAGGGAGATGATGATGTAAAGGTGAAGGAGCTGATGATGTAAAGGTGAGGGAGATGACAATGTAAAGGTCAGGGAGATGACGATGAAAAGGTGAGGGAGATGACGATGTAAAGGTGAGGGAGGTGATGATGTAAAGGTGAGGGAGGTGATGATGTAAAGGTAAGGGAGATGATGATGTAAAGGTGAGGGAGGTGATGATGTAAAGGTGAGGGAGATGACGATGTAAAGGTGAGGGAGATGACGATGTAAAGGTGAGGGAGATGACGATGTAAAGGTGAGGGAGGTGATGATGTAAAGGTGAGGGAGATGACGATGTAAAGGTGAGGGAGGTGATGATGTAAAGATGAGGGAGCTGATGATGTAAAGGTAAGGGAGATGATGATGTAAGGGTGAAGGAGCTGATGATGTAAAGGTGAGGGAGATGACGATGTAAAGGTGAGGGAGATGATGATGTAAGGGTGAAGGAGCTGATGATGTAAAGGTAAGGGAGATGACGATGTAAAGGTGAGGGAGCTGATGATGTAAAGGTGAGGGAGGTGATGATGTAAAGGTGAGGGAGGTGATGTAAAGATGAAGGAGCTGATGATGTAAAGGTGAAGGAGCTGATGATGTAAAGATGAAGGAGCTGATGATGTAAAGGTGAGGGAGCTGATGATGTAAAATCTAAGATGCTGTGCCATGACCTTCTTTTAAATTTCACATCATAAAATTACAAGAACACATTATAAAAACTTCAAAGACAGTCTCCCTCATATCAGCCTAATTCTTTCTCTCTCACACACACCTTTTAAAAGCGTGTGTGTAAATGTTAGTCTGACTGATGGCCAGGTTTCTGTATTGATCTTCTGTGTGTGCCTAATAAATGAAAATTTGAAAACTCCAGTTCAGGCTCCTGACTCACTGTATTTGCTGAATTTCTCAAACTCCTGACAGCTGAGAACAAATAGCGTGGTAGATAAATCACTGAACTGGGAGTATATTACTCAAAAAATGGTTTGTCTGTGGAGGTCTATTTGAAAACCTGCTTTACTGTAAATGATTTCAGGTTTATATTTTATCTAAGAGATTTAATCTGTCTTTTTTATTGCAGTGGCTGTTTTGATTCATAGCCTTAATATACTCCTGTGTTTGTGTGTGTGTGTGTGTGTGTGTTCCAATGTAAAAAAAAAAAAGTTCTAGGTATAGTTTTGTGTTTACAGATTTTTTTTTCTGCCATTTTTCCATCTGAAGAAACAGGTTAGTTCTTGCAGGGAGAGATAATTCTTTGCTTTGTGTTTTTCCCCACTGCAATTTACATTGTGTGTTTGCCTTAAGCTTAATAAGCTGTAGGATTTTATCTGTAATGTATCACAAGCCTAGTATTAAGAATCACAGTCTACAACTTGGCTTAGAGAGGTCAGAGGGCAAATGGCCAAAGTAACTTTGTATAACTTTCCATTGTCATGAAGCCATGCAAATTGAATTGCAAATCAGAGCCTCTGGAAGAAAAAGAGAAAGGAGAAGTGCTCCTGATTGATCCAATATCTAAAGTCAGGCTGAACTTTGCTGCTTCATCTCAACCCTCAGATGGAGGAGATTTACAAACACAATCTGCAAAGCTCCGTCCAATTAAAGTGATCCATCTAGCTGGAAAGTCATAAAGACGCCATATAACGGGGGGAGATAGCTTACAGTAACGCTGATGCTGAGGGGGAGAATGTGAACTTAAGTTCAAGTAATGAAACTGCAAAGCACTCCACAGTAATAACGTTCTGCCCCATTTGCCACTAAACGAGAATAGACTGCTGTCACTTGAGAAGAAAAAGGAAACCGAGGAAGAAATGAAGGCCCAAGTATCCAAACCATTTCATCAAAAGTGCCACTCTGAATGAGATTGAAAATGGTTCCATGAGTGACCCAATGGTTATGAGCAATCACGTAAACTATCGGAAGAAGCTCTTGATAGAGCTTGACTCAACAACAATCTAGGCCCACAAGATGGCATAGTGATTTTGCCTTGCAGTTTGAAAAGTTAGATATATATTAGACTTCAGAAGTTCTCTAATAATGATTCTGAGGTAAGAAATGATGATTGTGAGGTTTGAGGGCTATACAAACAACATGAATGCCTTTTCCAGCACCTTTATGTGGGCACAATAGTCTTTAAGCAAGGAAACAACAATTTAAGCAAGGACAATTTGTTCCAGATGGGAGAAAGACAACTCCTCAACCTTTCAAGTCTTTCAAGTTTGTTGCCATTGGTAGAATCTATTCCAACGACCATATATCTACAAATACTAGCAGATCATGTTGCCAAAACCTGGTTAAGTTTTAATGCGCTGGACAAATTCCCTAGCGAGAATTCCAAGAGAGTGTTTGCTGAAACAAATCAATTCTAACCAAAGGACATGTTTCACCCCATGACTGTGCATTGAAGTGATTCAAATCCTGGATGTATTTCTGTTGCTGTTATTGACTACAAGTCTCAGATCAAACTGCATAAATGAATCACGTCATCAAGAAACAGCTGTCAAAAAAAAAAACATCAGGAAGGAGTTTCGTGGCCTGAAGCTCTACCTGCTGTACTTTGTAGCGTCTGAGGTTGCATGCATTATACAGAGAGAATTGATAAGCCAATTTGGTCTTCACATCTCAGCCTGTGTCTGTTTCAGGCAAAATCAAACTGAGAAAAGATGATGTACAGCTAGCTCACATTGGAAATTGCTTGCATAGTTAACCAGCTGATTAGCATTAAGTGAAGCTTATGGACATTATGTCTTAAAATCCCCTCAGAAATCCTGTCAGGTTAGCTCATGTATATCAGTGAAGATTATGACTGTCCGTGTCTCAAAATCTCATCAGAAACTCGGTCAGGTTCACTGGTAGCCATCTGACTAGCAATATCTGTGAATATTATGAATCCCCTCAGAAATCCTGTCAACTTAGCTTACGTTAGTAAGCTGATTTATCAGAGAAGACTACAGATGTTTACATTTTAAAACTCCCCTGAGGCATCCTGCCATATTAGCTCATTTTAACTAGCTGACTAGCATTTTCATTGAAGAGTATGGGCAGTATATCACAAAACCTCCTCAGAAATCCTGCCAGATTAGCTCATTTTAACTAGCTGACTAGCATTTTCATTGAAAAGTATGGGCAGTATATCACAAAATCTCCTCAGAAATCCTGCCAGACTAGCTCATTTTAACTAGCTGACTGGCATTTTCATTGAAGAGTTTGGACAATGTATTGCAAAATCCTCCTTGGTATCCTGCCAGATTTGCTTATGTTAACAAACTGACTAGCATTTTCAGTGAGTATGGAAAGTAAATCTTAAAATCCCCTCGCCAATACTGCCAGAGATATCCAGCTAGATTAGTCCAGGTTAACTAGCTGACTAGCATTTTGTAATGACGACCATATTTTAAAATCCCCTCAAAAATCCTGTCATGTTAGCAATTATACATCAGTGAAGGATATGATTGCGTATGTCTTAAAATCCCCATCGGAAACCCTGTCAGGTTCACTTCGCTGACTGGCATAATCCGAGAAGACTAGGAATATTTTCATTTTAAAATCCCCTAAGAAATCTTGTCAGATTTGCTCATGTTAACTAGTTGACTAATAATATTAGAGAACACTATAAAAGCTTATATTTTAAAAAGTATTAGTAAAAAGGGAAGAGTTTCCGTTTAGCAGCTGGTTTTAAGAAATAAGAGAAAAGTAAAAGTAATCGGAAAATCCCAAATATTTCTTGGTTATTTTACTCATGTAATAAAGAACCTGGAAAACAGTTCTCCAGTTCTGTCCAGTGTTTTAGCAGCTGGTACTGTAGCTTATCCTCAGGGTAAAGATTATGGACATTTATGTTTTAAAATCCCCTCAGAAATCTTTATAGCTTAGCTAATGATAGCCATGTTTGTAGCATTATTGGTAAAAAAAAAATCCTGTCAAGTTGGTTCATGTTTTCTAACTAGCATTAAAGTGAAGCTTAAGCATGTATATATATATATGAATTATATATGATGTTGAGGTAGCTCAAGCTTCACCGAATAGTGTTAGTAGGAAAGAATATAAATAAGTATGATTAACTACAGGGATGTGCAGGAAGAGTCTGGGGATATAAGTGTAGTTCATGGTCAATAGGTGATGGTTCGTACCAAGTTCTACTGATTATTAAAGCTGCTGTTTATGTTAGCTTAAATCTATAAAGTGCTTCAAGCTGATCATCAGCTGCAGTTTTACATTCACAGAGATCTTGAACAGTTCTAGAGAATCTTTTTGTGATCTTTGCGATCACTTGATATTATCACCGGTTGTTCTCGCCTTGTGGTTGATAGCTAATGATTATCTGTTGTCTTAGGTTTCGGCCTAAGGGTAAAAAAAAAAAAGGTGATTTAATTCCTTTAAGACTGACAGCAGTACACCAGTCTGTCCAATTTACATTCACTGCTTGTATTTCTGATACTGTTGTGAAGGCTGTTTTTTTTTTTTTGTTAGTTGCAGGCTATAAAACTATGACATGTGGTGTGGGAGATTGCAATGAGGCTATGGGACTTCCTGTCATCTTCCAGATTGTCACATCTGAATCATGCCAGCCCCTCCAGCTTTCACTCCGTGGAAGAGCATGAGCGTTATTTTCATTCACCTAGAATTCACCGTTGCGTCGCTTCCTCAAGATTTTAACACGAGACAGTTTTTTTTACAGACTCAAATCAAATTCAACAGCTCAAATATTAATACAATATCAGAGACACACAACATCAATGTCAATATGCAACTTCATTTTTTTGACGAGTTAACATTACCTGCTTCAATCTTCAGTCCTCGACTTCTTCACAAGTCCCCGTAAGAATTGTTCAGGGGATTCGATTTTGACATACTTCAAAATTTCACCCAGGAGTTTTTTTTTTTTTTCTATTTCTAGAAAACCACTCATATCAAGATACCTCATATTCAACCTAAATATCTTGGGCTACATTTACATTGTGTTACTTTGATGCATGTTTCCAATATTTTGATTGATACTTTATTCAGATTTGTAGTAGGTGGACATTGACCATCACAACCATATATTCTTCCTCAAACTGTAATCACAAAGCTCTGATCAAAAGTATCTTTCTATCTTGTAGAATTAAGATTTCCCTTCACTGGAACTAAGAGGCCCAATGATTGTTCCAGCATGACAATACCCCTGTCTTCAAAGCAAATTAAGAACATTAAATCTGAACCATTCCTTCAGTCCCTGACCTCACCAATACTCCTGTTGCTAAACTCCCCACTGCCAAATCCAAAAATCTTGGGGAAGGCCTTCCCAGAATAGTGGAAGGGATGTTCGACAAGCATGAAAAGTTATGTAATGGTTAGGTGCTCATATATAGGCTTTTGCACCTAAAGTGTAAACACAAAACCCAACTTTAAGTTAAGTAGCCTTTATTTGCCACATATACATTACTTCACAGTGAAATTCTTGGAAGGTTTGAGCACAGGACCGGGCATGCTGGGGCTTGGACCCCATCTTCTGATAAATAACCCACAGTCTTGACCACATGAGCTAACACCACCCTGTCGCCAACCTGTATCCAATTCCAGTGTTCCCATCATTCCCTCTACTAAAATGTAATTCAATTCAATTCAATTCAATTTTATTTGTATAGTGCTTTTAACAATAGACTGCCTCAAAGCAGCTTTACAGAACATAAAAAATATAGAACAAAAAAAAATCAAGATTAATATTAGACTTATATTTAAATTTATTTGTATTTCTTCCTAATGAGCAAGCTAGAGGTGACTGTGGCAAGGAAAATCTCCCTTAAATGGTAAGAGGAAGAAACCGTGAGCAGAACCAGATCCTCATTTGTCGGACACCGGAGAGTGTGATTATAAATTATTATAAACACCGGAGAGTGTGAATTACCATAAACACTGGAGAGGGTGATTATAAATGATGTCCTTTCTACAGTCATATACGGTCAGTTGGAGTTGTGTAACCACGAGCTCCTGAGCCACTCATAAATTAGCATTAACATTAATAGAGTCAACACCAGCTCCTCCATGCCGAAACCTTCAAATGCTCGATGATGAAAATATGGCTTATGTAGAATGTTATTTTGTGTATTGATTAGGAGGTTGTTATCCTCAAACTCCTCATGGGGTCGGCATGTTCTCTTTGAATATCTGAAATCTTCATGAAGAGGAATCCAACTCAGGATACTTGCAGGGTTGGCCTCTTCTCACTGAAGGTCTGAAATCTTCATGAAGCAGAATGCAACTGGAGCTGGCACAATCCCTGGATGCCTCAGGATGGGTAGAAAAAGAAAAGAAAGTAGAGAGGAATTAGCATAGCTGCTGTTCATAATATTAGCAAGCACTAGATGATAATGTGCTTTTGATCAGATTTACTGGAGCTCAAGGTTATGGGATGTATTATGTGTATGCCTGGCTAAAGAGATATGCCTTTAATCTACATTTAAACTGGGGGAGTCCTGAACACTGTCCGGAAGGCTATTCCAAAGTTTAGGAGCTAAATATAAAAACGCTCTACTGCCTTTAGTGGACTTTGATATTCTGGGTACTGCCAGAAGTCCGGAGTTTTGTGATCCTAAAGAGCATGACGGATTGTAGCGTGTTAGAAGACTGGTTATATGGGAGCTAAACCATTTAGAAACTTGCAAGTAAGTCGCAATAGTTTGTAATTGATTCTAAACTTCACAGGTAGCCAGTGTAGGGGTGATAAAATTGGGGTAATATGATCATATATTCTCAACCTGGTAAGAACTCTGGCAGTTGCATTTTGACTAACTGTAGCTTGTTTATTGAAGATGCAGGACAACCACCTAGGTACCGGTATTTGGGCCGATACGTAATATCTCTGTTTTACCAGAATTTAATAATAAAAAATTATAGGTCATCCAGTCTTTTATGTCTTTAAGAAATCTGGTTTTGTTGAGATATATAACTGGTTATCATCAGCATAACAATGGAAACTAATCCAATTGAATTGAAAAATGTGCTGAGATGAAAACAGCAACTTTTTACCAGTCACAATAACATGATTAAACATGATCCCGACTGTAGAAGAGATCTGTTTCACAGAACTGCATCCAAATATGTTCAAAACCTTATGGCTGCTCTGGCAAGCATCACATTACTTTTGTCAATCTCCATCTCCTGAGAAATGTGCATGAGGCCAAATGGTGGAGTGGTGGAATGGAACCAACATCTTGAGCGATTGAGTGTAAAAATTTCCAAATGAATTGGGAAACATAAATATTTTGTGCAGCTGTTTGCATGTCATTTTACAACAGACAGTTTGTAAGTATGCAGCAATATCTCATCTGTGTTAGAAGTCAATGAGAAAAATTTGGTTTTGCACAATTTTGTAATAATCTTTTTACTAGATTTATTTTACTTTGAACATTTCATATAGAAAGCACTATCCTGTCTTGAAAGAAGGGATGGAACATGCCATTAGGGATCGAAAAGAGAGGTGTAATTCATTTTTTATGTAATAGAAGAAGGAGAAGAGGAATTCTTATTATTTAAAATGATTTCAGTGATTTCCAGCAACTGTAATACGGCTACACAATGTCTAACAAGTGCAGATAACTGGAAAAGAGACTACACTGAAAACTGTATCTGCTTAAATGCTTCGGTACCGATTTTTCTGTGCCGCAAGGAACCTACACTTTGCTGTTATTCTTAGATAAAGTGAAGGTCAGTTGTGAATAAATAGTAGAAAGAAACAGCCTCCTCGGCAAAGCATGGTTCATCTGTTCATTTATAGCTGGGAGATTTCATACATCAGAATGTAACAGGAAAGGAGGACAGATGTCAGTCATGATGATAGATGATGTTTGGGTGCTTGGAGGGAGTGACATTGAAGTGTTCCACTGACAGATTTTTTCAGAGAGAGAGAGAGGTGAAGCAAGAGAAAACAGTGCAGAGTGAATTAAATAGCCCTCTCATCTGTTTTATTACTACATATGAGACATACCACATACAGTATTTGACCTGAAACATGTTTCTCAACCAAGTAAAATTCCAACATATTCAAATCTGATTGCAGTCAAAAGTAGAAATAGATTAAATTACATAAAAAATGATTTCATTCAGGCTGCGGTGCAGGAGCCTTACAGATATTTTGACAGCTGGTTTCGAATAAGCTTATGTCTGCTTCAATGCGGCACATAGCTATCCAAAGCCTGACATTCGCCGTGCAGGTACATTTCAATTAGCTAGCAAAGTTTTAGACATCTTTTAGGGAACTTGTTTTTATTATGTTTGTTAAACTGTCTGTTTCAATATAACCCCCACGGGTCCTTCAATATAACCCTTAAAACAGATGCATTCAAACCCCAGGAGGCCAAGGTTTTTTAAAATGGCTGGAGGCCTTGTACAGGTGAAATTTGGTTTGAATATTGGTTTAAAAAAGTCAATGAAAAAAGGCTTTGCCAAGTGAACATTTGTTGTGTAGTGCATTCAGCATTCAGTATCTTTCTAGCAGTGGTCAAGATGTTGGAGTACTGATAGGAAGGTCATGAGTTCAAGGCTGTTAACCCTCAACTGCTTAGTTAAATAGATAGTCATTCTGGATAAGGGCATCAGCCAAATACTGTAAATTTAATGTCTGTTGGAATCAGTATCACGTTTTCAGTGTGCAAAATGCATGATCTCAGATGAGGTGGTCCACACTGGAGGGTAAATGCTGTGTTACCTCACCTCAACAATAAGGAAAATGCACCAAGTTTCAGATCAAACCCACAACAAGCATGAAAGCACAGTTTGTCAGTGCATTTTGTCTGTTCTACCAGCTAGCTACACCTTTTGAGACACAATCTGGCATTTTGAATCAATTTTGGTGTCTAAACTTTTCTTTGATCATAGGTTTATTGTCCCTTGGTACATCTTGGTGATTGATTCATTGTGGTGAAAACAAACAATAAAAGGTGATGTATCTCACATAGTCACTCAGCTCACTTTCAGACTTTCTCCTTAATAGAATCATCAAGCTCAGCATGTACAGGTGAGTTATATTTTGCGAAAAGGTGAATATTTGGAGAACGGAGAGTTTTAGCTTCAACTTGAACTCTCTCAACCGTTGCCAGCTGAAGTTTCCAGCTGATCAATTAAAGCTGGACTGATCAAGAGTTTTGCAGGATTCTCCAGGATTTGACTAATCAAACGTTTCTCGTGCTGCTCGTGTGTGAAGTCGTGTTGGATTAAGATGTCAGTGTGATACTCTTGAAGTGGCTCCTCTGTTGGTTCCTCTGGGGGGAAGTTGCTGCAGTTACCTGCTGCCCTGAATAACAACGGATAGCGTGACATCATCATTAATTTCAACATCAATAATAGCACAGCTCGATATGTGGCTTTGTCCCCAGAGTCCTCATTAATATAGGTGGGAGAGGCGAAAAAGCTTCTTTCTGTGTTAATTATTATAATACTCTGGATTAATTGAGGCTTAGATTTCCCATCATGCTTCATCACACATGATCACATAAGCATGTAACAAGCATTAGTCTCACAATCAGGGTTGCCAGGTCTGCATATAAATATCACATCTGCACTCCAAAATCTCAACAATTATTCCTTGTAATATTTACAAATTAGAAGTGTACACTATATTTTTAAAGAAGCAGTAATAAACCTCTCACACTGTGCTCTTGGGATATGCATCACATCCATGACCAGCATATATTTCTTGCTGCAATTCAATGAATGAATGAATGAATGAATGAAGTCATATACCTTGCCAAATTTCCTGAACAGTCCTTTCTTCCAAGTCCTTAAATGATACATCATATTTATGTATAATTTCTCAATTAAAGAATAGGGATAAAGCCTAGGCAAATAAATAAATAAATAATCAATCATGAGGAAGTCAAAAGTAGTCAAAAATCTGGCAACCCTTGCTCACATTTATTACCCAGTGACATACATCTTTCTCTCCAGTGGAAAAGTTTATTAACATTTGTATATTGCAGTTTAACAGAAGGGATTGATTATTCTGTTCCAATTTTCTCGCCACTCTGTGGATCAGATTTCCTTTCCTGAAAGACAAACAGATGGTGAAAGATAGACATTTACACACACAGGTTGTCTTGCATTTCAATTTGCATGGCTTCATAAAAATGTACTCTTATATATAGTTATTTTGCATATTTGCACTCTGACCTCTCTATCTGATCTCTAAGCCAATGCATATACTGTGATTCTTAATTCTAGGCTTGTGACAGATTGTAGATTTCTCCCTACAGCTTACTGAGCTTAAAGCAAACACAGAATGTAAATCTCAGGGCAAAAATACACAAAACAAAGAATTATTTCTCATTGCATGAACTAAGCTGTTTTTTAAGCCAGAAAGGGGCAGAACAAACAGTAAACACAAAACTATACCTAGAACTTTCCACACACACACACACACACTTAATAGATTTCTATTTTTCCTTAT
Source organism: Hemibagrus wyckioides (assembly GCF_019097595.1). Classification (NCBI taxonomy): domain Eukaryota; kingdom Metazoa; phylum Chordata; class Actinopteri; order Siluriformes; family Bagridae; genus Hemibagrus; species Hemibagrus wyckioides. The sequence goes on along the minus strand of NC_080723.1, from coordinate 16,549,135 downwards.
TGTCTCTAGCATTTATCACTAAAAGTTTATATAGAATTTGCCTCCTCTTGAGCATTTCAATGGGTCAACATTATATGGTACATTCACTTATTCTCATACATACGAAACTCCACAGTAACCTGAGCTCCAGTTCAACCTTGGAGGTTGTAATGCATCAGTGCTATATATAATACAGCTTAGTTTCATTATACTGAAATACAGAGATCATCAGCAAGTGTTTTCAGCAGGACCTAATTAGAGAAGCATTTGTATGAGCTAATGAAGTCCTTGTTAGTGGTCTTAGTGCTGTGATGCTGTATGTTTATGCCTGTTTCAGCATACTGCTATAGTTTGTAATATATATTGCTTTAACCAGAGGGTGAATCATGCCATTAGGCTAGATCTTGTTTCTAGCCATCATGTATAAATAATGAAATTGATCCAGTGGGATATGTTTTGGTAGTTTCTTCAGGGAAATCGGTGTAAACATTCATAGTATCAAGACAGTTCTTGCATATTGCATATCTTGTTTTCCAGAGATTCCTGGTGTGCTGACCTGAAATGCAAATTAACCCCGACCCAAAGTGTTTCCAGGTCACTGAAATGACATACAGTAGGTAGGAGGTCACTGGCTGGACTATAGGCTGTGTTTGCTCATGGTAGAGTATGACAGTTTTTATATGCTGGTATTCAAGATGGAAATGAGCTAGATTCATATTCAAGCCAGCTACACATCTAGCACCAGGTCCTTACCAAACCCATAGTCAAAGCAATCATTGACCAGTTGTAGTCCAGTCTTCAGTATTTTGGCTGAGAAACAAACTTTCTGTAATATTGTATGAGTAGATTAGGCTGATTGTAAGTTGAATAGATAAAACACATTACAAGAAGTGACAGATCTGGCTTAAACAGTACATCAATACATCAGTGGGTATTTTCATACCATCATGGGATTGATGCCTATTAATAAAGAGGATCAAATATAAATGAAAAGAAAGGAACAGTGCCATGACATTTAAAAGAAAACACAAAATAATGTACAGACAATGGATGCTCAAAACTATGAACAGAGCAAAATGCTTTCAAACTCTGCCATTTCAGTTGAGTTCACCTTCCTACCTGCCTGTTTGCCAGTTTTATATGCTAATTATTAAATATCAGCTTTGGTCACACCTTTTTATAGTTGGAAGGCATAAGGTAGAAATGGGACTGTGAAAGAGATTTTGCCTTCATTTACTAAGAGGCTGCATAGAATACAGTCGTGTTGTGGTCTGATCTGATTGTTTCTGCTACTGGTAACACATTAGGGCGTTCAGAAAATATAATAAATAAAGTATAACATTCTTTAAAGGTGTTGTTTGGTATTTTGGAAATGCTTGTTACAGTACAATATTGCATAGATAGTGTCTTCCTTTCAGGCTGCTATTTACATTTTCCTGGCTTGGACCCTGGCTCTACCCATTTTTTCACCCAAGATTTTCACCCTAATTTGATCACCTACCAATTCCCACCATGAGCCAGCTCTGGCAACATAGCACACTCTGAGAAAAAAAGCTATCTACCCTCTTCTGCATACTTGAGCACAGATGCATACAATTGGCCCACAAATCCTTTCCACCCAGAGAGCATGTTTCTTGGCCAGGAATGACAGTATAGCCTCATCAAGATTCAAACCTGCACAGGGTGAACGCTTTTCTCTGGCTCCACTCAGCCACTTCTGATCTTAAAGGCAACTCACAAGGCATTTGCAATGATACCAAGTTGTTGTTGAGGTTGTTTGAGGGATGTGGAAAGCTCACTTAAGACAGCAAACTCCTGCTTCATGAACTTGAACTGTCTATGGTGTGTGACTGGCATTCTGTCCCCGGTGCACCCTTGTGCCCCAAGTCTCCTAGGACAGACTCCATGTTCCCCATGACCAGGTAGTGGTGGTAAGTGGTGAGAAGGATGGATGGAAACACATTCCTTCCACATTCCATGAGTTTTCCTTGTCAAGGCACTGGAACTCAGGAGAAGAAAGTATCATAAACAAAAGTCTAAGTCTTACATTATTACATTTGCAGATTGTGTTAAAGACACAAATGATTGAGTGAATTAGTCAGTTACCTAATACAGGATTATCAGTTTTTTTCATAGTCAATCCAATAAATAAGCTCAAAAAGCTCAGTGTATTTCTGCCTCATGCCAGGTTCACTGCTGTGTGATTGGATTTATATGCTTTGGCTAGAAGTTGGATATTTATGTTGATGTAGGAGCAATTCCACCTACTTCAATTGTAAATTTAGCCATTAGGATAAAAACAGCTTTCATAAACAGAGTAAAAAGATTGAAGCGTTAGTGTGCAGTGACGAACAAGCTGAAGCCCTTCAAGCTAAATAATACCACCATGTAATGTTCATGGGTCTCAACTTCTTGTGGGATTTGTTTTAACCTTTTTAGTCTTTTCTTCCTTTCTTACTCCTACCTCTCTTGTATCTTTCTTTCCTTCTATCAACATTTTTGGCTCCTTTCCCCTCATATGCATGTATTCATCTAATTTATCCCTTGCCTGTGCCATTCTCTCTCTCTCTCTCTCTCTCTCTCTCTCTCTTGTTCTTCTCTGTCCTCTCCTCTTTTCTGTTCTGTATCCTCTCAACTCCTTCATCCTTTCTGTCTCTCTCTGTGTCCCCTGAAAGCTGCTCTTTATCTCTCTTTGCTGTGACAGTGTTCTGGTCTCTTCCCCTCTTCAATGCTAATGAATGGATTCGATTACAGCACGTTATCTGGGTCTTTCTCTCTCCCAGGCGTCTTCCCCGTCTCTGGTATTTCTCCAAATTGATTAACCTGAGCCAAGCACAAAATGTAAAATGCAAAATGCACAGCTATTGGCTAGAAACCCAGCTCCCACTAGAAGAATTGCTTTTTCTGCAGGTTTTTTTGTTTATTTATTTTTGACTCTCATGTACAGTACATGCATAGGATGCATCGTTTGACTTGAACAGCATTTATATGTTTAGATAGATTTAGCTTAACACAGATTTAGTTTATTATATCCCAAATCTCACATTTATAATAATAATAATAATAATAATAATAATAATAATAATAATAATAATAATAATAATAATACACATATTATTATATAATTATTCATTCATTCCTCCAAGCTCCCATTTCTTCTTTTGCTCTTTTTTTGTAATAAAATTGGTAATAAACCCAAGAACACTCTAACATAATTTTAACACAATAAAATCCCCACAATGGTGTAGTGTAAATTTAGCCCCTTTTGCCTTGTTACCTTTTACTTTTATGCACTTTTATCCCCTGTGTAGAAAAACTGTAGGCTATATAGATCCCTGGTCTATAATAAAGTGTAGTTGTGACTGACTAAGTCTCTCTCTCTCTCTCTCTCTCTCTCATGAATGTTTCATGCACCAGTACAGCACTGGAATGAACATCAGCATTTAATAAGTCAAGGTCTGTAAATCATTTAAATGTTTGTGTTTAATTTATGTGTGCATCATGAAATCGACATTAAAATGACAGCAGTTACAGTATTATGCTAATAATAACAGTATCAGAAATTCTAAGGTTTTTATAAGTAACATTATTAACACCAATCAGCCATAACATTAAAACCACTGACAGGTGTTGTAAATAACTGATTATCTTGTTACAATGGCACGTGGGATATATTATGTAGCAGTGAACAGTCAGTTCTCAAAATTGATGTGTTGGGAGCAGGAAAAATGGGCAAACGTTAGGATGTGAATGACTTTGACAAGGGCCAAATTGTGCTAACTAGACAACCGGTTCAGAGATAGCAAGGCCCTTCATGGTAACAGTATTCCCAAATGGTAGTAACCTCTTTTAGCTGAATAATGCCCCTGCCACACTGCAAAAATGGCTCAGAAATAGATTGAGGAACATGATAAAGAGGTAGTGATTCTTGATTTAGCCTCCAGATTCCCTAGATCTCATCTAACTGAGCATCTGTGGGATTCCCTGGACAAACAATTTTGATCCATGGACAAGCTCCATCTCACAACTACCAGGACTTAAAGGATCTGCTGCTAATGTCTTGGTGCCAGATATCACAGCACACCTTCAGAGGTCTTGTGGATTCCTCGACAGGTCAGAGCAGTTTTGATGGCACGAGGGGGGTATAATTACACAATATTAGGCAGATGGTTTTAAAGTGGCGGATGGTTTTATGGCTGATTAGTGTATAGGATTAGTTAGAATTAACAAGCCGTGAACTGCAGAAACAACAGGGCATTAAATGTTACCAACAAATAATGCAAAATTGTTTGATTTATTTGTAAAAAGCTGCCACCATTATTTAACTAACACCTTATTTAACGTGCAAAATTCCCGAGTGTGTCTTCTAGTATTTGCACCTGCAGTCCTGACTTAGTAATATTATGCCATTAATTATCATTCAATCGTATCAAGAGATATAATTGTTTCTTAACATGACTGATTCAGTTAGTTGATGCTTATTTGGTCTTTTTGTTTTTGCTCTTTTTCCTCCTTTCCTTTTCTGTTTTCCGAGACTCTTCCTCTGTCACTGACTTCACACAGGATCTTTATGTACTTATATGAGATTATGGTTTGTTAATTAGCCATCTGGATTCCATTCGCCATCTACAGTACACTCGTGTCAGAGAGAGAGAGAGAGAGAGAGAAAGAGAGATTGTCAGGTTTTTTTTTTTTGCTACACTGCTATAATTTAACTAATTATTTAATATTATTAGAGGCGTCCATTCTAATTATCGAACAAAATCAAGCACTGTTATATTTAATTAATTAAATATTAAATATTAGTTATGATTACTGGAATTCAACACAGTTATTTACCTGTAAGATTTTGGAGTGTGAGTTTACAGCAGCTTTGACATGGAATTAAACTGAACTAAGTACATGTCATTTATCTTAACTTTATTGTTGTTGGGGAAAAAAAGAAAAGAAAAAAGAAAATACATACAAGAAATTCCAATTATCTAGCAACACAATGTCTGAGATAGCAGTGATCCTGACCGCTTCTGCTCTCCGGACCTGCCTGATCCATTCTGATGCCCTACTTCTGGTTGGAGTCTCATCGCTTGGAGGCTGCTCGCTGCTGCTGAGAATGAATCCGCATAGAAAGCCTGGAGATATATGAGATTAGAGACCATGGAGATGACTTTGGAGTGCAATTGCCATGATCAGCACTGAACATTTGAAAAGGCTTCGCGTTAAAACTATAATGAGCTTAGAAATCATTTTATGTCGATGCTCAAATTCAGAAGTTGCTCAAAGCCTCCTCATTACATAATTGCACTTGGCTATACAGTATACAGTAGAGCTGAGTGCAAGTTCTCTCAAGGTTTCTTCTTCATATCATCTCAGGAGTTTTTTCTTACCACCATTGCCTCTAGCTTGCTCATTAGAAATAAACTTTTTTTAAATTTTTATATTACTGTTCAGAATTTTTATAATCCTGTAAAGCTCCTTCTGAACTCTGCCCATTGTTAAAAGCACTATTCCAACAAAATTGAATTAAATAGATTTTTTTTTTGTCTGCTGGACAATGTAATGGAACATTTAGGACATTCTAGTGATTAATATGGTATTCAACTGCATAAATATTTGTAATACACATTTTCATTAATTCTACGAGGTTGACAGGGTTAGTAATTTGACAGCATGCAAGAAAGTAATTGCACAAAATTACAGGGTGTACGAAAAGTCAGGAACGAGCAGGAATATGTACAGCATGTTAGGCAAATATGTCAGTCTGAAATTCTGCATGAAGATGATGCATGAGAAACACATGCTGAGAAAAGCGTATGTTGAAATAATAATGCAGCTCTAGCTGTTTTTCACACTGGGCACGTTTACAAGTCCTGAGTGGGATTGTTCCTGATACCCCACAATGTTGGTCTGGTTTTCGACTTGCTTTGATTCTATCAAACCCTGTTGTGTTTGTATTCATCACAATGCAGCAAAAAAAAAAAAAAAAATATATATATATATATATATATATATATATATATATTTTTTTTTTTTTTTTTTTTTTTTTGGTGCTATTATGAGCATCATTATGTGCAGCAGCACCTATATGCCTTGCATGCCATATTTCTTCTGATGTCCAGCTAAATGTGGCTTTTTGCTGCTGGGTTAATTTACTTCCTGAACAAGCGCAGACCTGAGACCTGAGTTGCGTTCACATTCACAGGAATTGCGTAACAGTTCCAGTGCAACTGAAATCACACCATCTTACTTACAAGAAGTCTTGGGTTCAGTACCATGGTATGCTTTCTGGTCCATATGACACCTTTGACATTACTAATTAATTGTGCAAGCTGTGTTCTGTTTCAGACTAAAATGCCAATGGAAAAGCTTCCTTAATCTCACTGGTTTCAGACTTGGGTGATGAAGGTTTTGGTTGTGGATACAGATGATGTGGTTGGTTTATCTTTCTCAGATAGTAATCATATCACTAACAGAGATATATGGCAGCTTGCAATCTTATTTCTGCAACTACGTAGACCTCCTGACTTCTAGAAATGTTGTTATTGTGGGATATTGTTTTATTAGCTGGCTATAATTTTATTTATATATTTATTTTGTTGTTGTTGTTGTTGCCAAATATTCCAACTCAGAGATAAGCCCAAAAGTAACTGAGTGCTATTGCCTTGCTTAAAAAAAAAACCCAGAATTTTTCAATATTATCTCTATCCACCACATCTCCTTTGCCCATGTTTATCACAAAGCATGATTCCCAATACTGGAAAAAGAAAGAATTTCTTAAGTATATTAAAGTATCAAAACACTGATTAAAATCTATTGTTACACTCTAAGATCTTAAGAAAATCTTAAGATGAGAGAAAAACAAGCAAAGATCTTATCAAAACACTTCAGTGTCATTGACAGATCTTCAGAATTTGCTTTATTCTGAGCTGAGAAACAGCAGATCCCAGGAAGACTGGGTGCAAGACGAGAGAATACACCCTAGATGGCAAGCTAATCCATCACAGGGCACCATGCACACATTCATTCTCACCTGGGGCAATTTGGCAACCTCCTACCTGCATGTTTTTTATGCAGAATCTGGAGGAATCCCACACAAACAAGAGGAACATGCACAGAAATGCCCCTGTACCTCAATACTGAGCTGTTAGAGTAGGATATATAGTAATTCTAGTAATCCTGGTGCAACCAGGCCAAAACCAGGCATGTCCATAGTTCTTGTGAGGTAGGATTGTTACCTGGTTGCTTATCTTTTGTACTGTTTTGGAGCAAAATTTTCAGGCTTGCTGATCTTTCTTTCTCTGAGACATAATATAATAATGAAGAGCTGCAACAGATGGAGGAGAACAGAAGACAGAGGGAATGTGACCTACCGAAGCAAGCAGAAGAAGCAGAGCCAGATTGTGAACAGAGGGCGAGTGCTGGTGCAGATGTGGACGTTGCTCACTGAGTGTCTGTGCTGCTGTGAATAAAATCTGCTAATGTTCCCATTGGACAAGCTAGATGTGTCTGCTGATGAGACATCGTGTGGCAAAAAGTCCCTCATTAGTCAGTTGTAAATTGGTGTGAAATTTCATGAGTATGTAAAAGAAGCTGATAAGAACCGAGTCCACTTGTTTCCACTTGTACATCTTATTAACGCAATTTGGGAAAAATTGGGCAGTGATTAGACTCACTGATACTCATGACTAGTGAATTCGCTTTGTGTGTTTTGTTTATAATTATGTGCTAAAACGTACGGTCACACAAATATATTAGTAACACAGCCACATAACCTTTGACTTTTTTTTTTGGTATTTTCTCTGTGCAGGAAACAAAAATTAGCTCTTCGCCATGCTGACCACTATCTGCAGTCCAAAAATCTTCCTCTATCTATCTTCACTAGTGCCTTCTCACTGTTTGAAGGACATGTCTGTCTGCAATACAGGACACAACTGACCCTGTCAATCATGAAAGCATGATTGATGCTTACTATTTTACATGCATACTTATTAACTACTTACTTGTCTGTAATTTCATAGCAGAGAATAATTTTTGGATTTACTGCCTGCATTGATGACAATGTGGACCCAATTGAGTGTGATGAACTTAGACCCACTCAAGGACTTGTTTTTACAGCAGTAATATGGGGTATAACTGGCAACCCTACCAGCACTGCATGCTTTCCCCATGGCGCAGTGACAGCATATAACCAAGACATTTAACGGTTAACATTATATTTAGCATTTACATGTAATGTAGATTTGTGTATATACATTTATTATATACATATATAGATTTATTATATACATTTATATTTAACACTTGCAACTAGATTTACAATAGATTTTAAATTTACAGTTAAAACTGGGATTAACAAACCTCTATTTTAATATATGAGAATGACCTCGAATTCATTCATTGTCTATACCCACTTTATGCCTAATTAGGGTCACGGGGATCTGCTGGAGCCCATCCCAGCACACACTGGGCAAAAGGCAGGGGTACACCCTGGACAGGTCACCAGTCCATCACAAGGCCACATATATAGACAGACAACCACTCACACCTATGGGCAGTTTAGAATTACCAATTAACCTAATGTACATATTTTTGGGCTGTGGGAGGAAACCAGAGTAAACCTATGCAAGCACAGGGAGAACATACAAACTCCACACAGAAAGGCCTGTGGTTTGAACCCAGGATTCAAACCTAGGACCTTCTTGCTGTGAGACAACAGTGCTAACCACTAAGCCACCATGGTACCCTTGACCTCAAATGTTAAATAATTTAATTTAAAGTATTTTTATTTTTTCATTTATTTATTTTAATTTTTTACTTCATAAATAAGGTCGGTCCATGGTTCAATCCTGATCTTAGGTTAGTGGCTGTCTGATGTTTTGCATGTTCTCCTAGTGTCCATTTGGATTTTTTCCCCACCTTCCAAAGGCATGCTGCTAGGTGGAACAAGTGTGAAAATGTGTAAATGGTGCCCAGACTGGCATCTCGTTCCAGGTTTATTTCTGCCTCATATCCAGTGTTCCCAGGACGAGCTCTGGATCCACACTCACCACAACCCTGAATCTAAGGTAAATAAATGAAAATTGAAAGAAATGAAAATTGGGTACAAAAAAAAATACAGTAGTAAATAAAATCACAAATGGTGGGAGTATTTCCTTCATTTTTTCATTCAAAAATACTGCAAAAAACAATGCAGGGTAAAAATAGTGGTGAGATTAGATGCTGAAATTTCAGTATCATGAATGTTCATAATAAATGATGTCACCTGTTCTCTCTATTTTCAGTCTTCTGAACATATATACATCATTTTTGCCACCAGCCCATGATTTCTCTCTCTCTCTCTCTCTCTCTTTCATTCTCTTATTCTTACACACACTGTATGGTTTTCTTTAAGAACACAGTGTCATTACTACAATTCAACTGAGAGAGAGAGAGAGAGAGAGAGAGAGAGAGAGAGAGAGAGAAAGAGAGAGAGAGAGAGAGAGATCTGACTCATGAATCATGGAGGAGGAAGTGGAATTGGTGAGACGGTTAGATTGAGGGTTTGAAGCTTCAGATTGTGGTGTCTGCTTGATTGAATGCTGGTTGAAATGTCAGAAAGTGAGCAAAAATGGCAAGTGCATTTGAAAAGGCAAAGAGAGAGAGAGAGAGAGAGAGAGAGAGAGCAACTGCTCCAATTCAGTGGATGTATTAAATTTTGAGCCCTAACTATTTAATGGATAAAAAAAAAGGTAGATAGACAAGGAGAAAATACCAAGGGTGTTTCTGACAAATGAATGGATGTGTTGAACAGTAAAGAGCTGCAGGAGAAGGCAGAGAGGTAAAAAGGGGGGGGGGGTCAAAGAGAATTGAAATTGAATTGAAAAAGATAAATGACGGACATAGGTGTAGAGCATAAAGTGAAAGACAAAAGAAGAGAGCTTCATAAATTGTGATGTGTATGGTGTATGTGTGTGTGTGTGTGTGTGTGTGTGCACCTGAGTGAATAACGTTTAGAATGTGCCTGAAATCTGCTAGAACTCTCAAGTGAAACACTGAAAACTGAGTTTATTAGATAAACCTGCCTTTATCTTCGCATGCTGGCCTTTAAATCACGTAACCCACCACACAAGACACTTTAATTGTCCACCATTTGTAGGTACAATTGCTGACCAGCCCTTTTCTACCCCATTCATCAACCGGAAGGGAGCATCATAGGAGCACCGCTGAAGCAATCTCTACCTGAAACACTTCACCCCTGAGCCACAGAGCTCCTGATGTGTTCCGTACACTTTTCTACTCACAAGATTCAGCATCTTGAAGGTTGCAGTCTGAAGAAAAGTCCAAACTAAGACAGATGCATTCAGAAACACCTCTTTCCTGATCCATTCTGGGTTTTAATCCACACGGAAAACATGTTTTTTTAATAGTTTCGCCAAAGTGGATAAATGTGTGGTTAAATTTTGACCTTTTCTTCTGTATGAGGTTCTGAGAACTACAGTACACACTTGACTGCTTAACAAGTGTGGCATTTGCAGGACGCCTGTGCACGATTAGCAAGTAAATATAACAATTTTCAGGTTGTTTTGGTGAAAAACATTTATGCTTTCTTAATGTAAAAGTATGATGTCAAAATATATAATGGGCAGAAAAACCAAATGCTGGTCATAACATTTTTTTCAGCCATTTTGTTTTCCATTTGAGGGGTTTTTGCAGAGCTTTTAGAATAATTTAAAAAATTTCTTTTTCACAGTGTATTGTGAATGAGGAAAAATATAGCCTTGGTATTACTATGATTACTATACTTACATATGATTTTAACATGACAGACCATACAGCACGTTCTTTTTTGTTTCTTTTTTTTTTGTATGTATGTGTATGTGTGTATCAGCCATTTTAATGTCATGTTTGTCTGCTTTGTAAAGTATCCAAGTAACACTGGGGCAAGAAAATGTGATTTCTCTTCTATTTAAATAAAAATTTCAATGTAAAGCTCATGGGTCAGACACCTCGTGCGCTTTCACAGAACTCTGTTTTCAATCATTTTCTATCACATTTGTGGACAGCTAATGTTTTGACTGAGTTTAATCTTGTTTAATATTCTTTCAGGTTTTACTTACTGTTGGTTGCTAACTGGAGAGCCTGGTAGAGGAAGCGAGTACATGGGATGAGGAAGAAGGCCATTAGAAGGTCAGACTCTTTCTATACCACTCCTCCACATAAATCTTTACTTCTACTGAATGACAGAAGTGGAGAAGAGAGAGAGATGTTGAAAGTAAATTCTATTGTTTGTGTGTGTGTGTGTGTGTGTGTGGTTTTGTTTTGTGATTCACTAGTACAAAGTAAAATGTCCCCTTTTTCCCTCACCATTGCTTGGCTTTCTTGCTCTGCTTCCTTTGAAAACTTTGGAACTTTTGTTGAGTGTCCAAGGTATTCCTTTTCTAACACACACACACACACACACACAATTCATTCCTACCCAACTGAGATTTCTGTGGACAAACAAGGAGGGATGACCGACCTTAATCATATTAAAAGAGGATCTGTCCTGATTCACTTAACTCACTGTAATGCTAGGTATAAACAAAAGGTGTGTCCCAAATTGCTAACTTATACACTGTTCTATGTCATTTTCATGAATCAACAAAAACAAAGGATACCTGGATGATGCACTTATTCAGCTAAAACAAATGAAATGTGAAATGTTGGACACTTTATGCACTCAAGCCTCAAAGCGGGCAGCCAGGTGCTGAACCAGGAGGAGAAAACATTTTCAAGATGGCCGAAAACACCCCGGGGACAAGATATCTTACAAATGTCTTTTAGATGAGTTCATAATGTGTGATTTATTGTGCAACATTCTTAAAACTCCCCTTATTGTGCATAAGCTAGAGGCGTCATTTGCCATAGAATAGGAAATAGCTTATACTTCCGGTTAGTAAAAAAAACATTAATGTTCCATTGCTCTGCGGCATCTTTGTATCGCAAAGAACTAAAAATACTTAGCTGGATTTCATCACCTTTGAAAATGAACCAGATTCAGTAATTAACAAGTGGACATCCTCAAGTGAATCTGAACAGCAGATAATTACATCAGTTATTTATATGATATAAATTTATATTTCTTGTATATTTTCACATTATGCTAACATTAAGTTAATAGAGCAATATTCAGTATACACAATATAAATAAGCAGCATTTTTAAACACTGCTCTGGCTGTGTCACATAAAATGGTAATCACTCCTCATCTTAACTTCTGGGAACGTGTCTCTGACTTGGTTGGTCAACAGACGAGAGTGTGAGCGAATTAGAAAATAAAAATGGAGCCTTTTTCTGACTTTGACAATTGGCTTCAGGTCTGTTCTCAATCGGTGATCTGAACCCTGTGCAGGTGGTCAGGCATTATAGGCGCATTTCTTTTCTCTGTAGAGCTTTTATACAGTCAACTGTCAGAAGCGAGCATGTCCTCATTCACTCAAACCCCTAACTCCCATCTCTGAGGTGAAAACTGAGCTCACCTTTACCTCTGTCATATAGTCTTTCTTTAAAAAAAATAAAAATAAAATCCCTTTAGCTCTCATGTACAGAAACGTAAAAGCAACACTTTAGCGCTGCATCTAAGTGCATATTTCAGTTAAGATTTCGGCCTCACTACAGTACTGGTCTATTAGCACGTATAACTTGATGTCTTTGGATATCATACATCACAACATTTCTTTAGATAGATTAGGGAATGTGTTGGGGTTAAGAGAACAAAACATTTTTTTTCTCTACAGTATATCATTGTATAAAACGTTAATAGCGCCTTCTTTTTTTATTTATACAAAAATGAATGTGGCGTTCCACATGGCTATATTTTGGGACCCGCTACTTTTTTTTCCTTTTATGCACTATATCTACGTGGAATAATTCTTAAACATGCTTTACATTCAGAAAGCTTTCATTGATATGTGGGAATAAATTTAATTGAAACTTCCTCTAACAGAGAAACTAGTTGTTACAAGTTACAACCAAAGTTAAGATTAACTTTTAACTGTTCTGTATGTTTCACCTCAAAGCTATTATTAGCCAAGAGATTGCCTGAGGCTTGAGCAACTTGTACTACTAAAGTGACTGGTGATTACAACTGAGAAAAGAAGCTATATTGCTAATGTGAATCTGAAGAAAATGAAAGTTAAGCAGCTACAATATATAAATAGCCGTAAAAGCAATAAATACATGGACTGCATATCATTCAGTATATATAGAAGAATATGTGTAGAAGAACAGTTCACAAATGTTTATTTATTTATTTATTTATTTATTTATTTATTTATTCATTCATTCATTCATTCATTCATTCATTCATTCATTCATTCATAGAAACTAGCAGAAGCATGGTTCACTAAGCCTAATTCTAGCGCAGTGTCTGTAAGAACAGATAAAAGATTCTTACAGTGAATGCTGAGCTGCTTATACAACCGACGGTGCTTTCCGTATTATTATCACCACCCTCTACACCCCGTCAGTAAAACAGTCAGCTTGGAAACAGATGACATATTTCAGCCTCTGTAAAATAAGAGCAGGATTGTGGAGTACTACACAACTATGATTTTCAGATGCTTGGGTTTTATGTTATTCTCTGGAGGGTCTCCATCAAGTTCTCGCCAAGTAGTGCGTCAGTGAGGAGACGTTAAGTCTGAAACATTAACCCTTCATTTTGGAATGAACCCAAACATTTATGACATTTTGCAGAAGCACTTATTCAGAGTGACTAACAGAAGTGTTCTGAAATCTTAAGTACCATCAGTCTAAAAAAAAAACACACCTGGCAGGAAATGCAGCAAGAAAATCACAGAAACAATTCAATTTTTCGATTTTAAGTGCTAAGTACTTCAGGAATAGATAAGTTTTGTATGAAGACTACCAGCGTCTCTACAACTACCAGTTCATTCCACCACCATGGTGTCAGAACAGAGAAGAGTTTTGATGAAGGTCTGCCTTGTGCCCTGAGAGATGGTGGAACCGGGTGCTGGTCTGATTTGGGTTTTTTTAGGCAAGCATCTGTCTTTTAGATCTGATGCATGCAGCTACAGGAAGACAGTGAAGAGAATGGAGTGGTGTTGGAGAGCTTTGGAAGGTTGAAACTGAAATTAAACGAAAATTAAAACAACAACAAAAAAAAAAACGTGAATGGAAAAGGAAAACAAACTCAACAAATCCCTAACAAAACGGATGAGTGGACATGTGAACTGGACATGTGATGCTATACCACAGCTAAAGCTAGCACTTCTTCCATTACATTTCTCTAAACCCATGAAGAGGTTAAAAAATATACAGATATAAAACTAAAAAAAAAAAAAAAAAAGATTTTCCATCGGCTAACTCCCCCTCACCTCGAGTTCCCTGTCGGTATATTAAAGCTTGTAATCCAAATACAGGAAACTGTTAAGAATCACACATTAGCTGAAGTGTGATAGTGCTGCTTTATCAGCAAAACCGATCCTCCTCTGTGAATGATCACCTCCATGAAGGCATTAAGTCTGTTTGTGAAGCGTTGTGATAAAAATCGTTTAATCTGTTCCGCGCATCTCTGCTTATTCTACAGAGTCCCTTTTTTAAGTAGCAGAGCTGTGAGTGCACCACTGAAGTGTCAAAAATCACAGCACCTCTTGAAGTAATCCACTGCAGTAATCCCACAGAAGTTATACAGTAGGAAAGTCCATTTACGCTATTATGAGAGAGAGAGAGAGAGAGAGAGAGAAAATTAAATACTCCAAATAACTCTTTACTCATTCTAATCTCACTTCAATTACTACTTACTATTATATTTATCTAATCTAATCTCAGTGGTGTTTCCAGGAAGCACTACAATTTCAAAGCTCAAGAGATTTGATCCTAAACTCAAGGTTACTGTCTCTGTGTGGATTTCTTCAGGTTCTTCAGTATCCTTCAACCATCCAAAGACATGCCTGTATGAGGACCGACTACTCTGAATTGCCTTGAAATAAAATGTGTGTGCATGGTGTCCTGTGATAGATGAACATCCAATCCAGGGTGTATTCCCTCTTCCTACCCAGTGTTCCCAGGATAAGCACCAGATCCATGACCCTAACCCAGAGGTTGATGCATGCACCCTGGAGAGTATATACTGCAGATGCACATACAGTAGAGACTCATTTACTTGCATACTGAGTACAGTATCTATTTCACCTTCTTCTACTTTCTTCTTTGTCTTCTTTTGTTTCGGCTGTTAAGCGGTACCTATTTTCACAGTTTATATTTATTTACAAATATTTTATACAGATGTTTACTTTTACAGATATTTTATACAGACTATTCCATTTATCATCATTACAACAAATGTATTTTATTTATTTATTATTATTTTATTTTATTTTGTATTTGCACTGATATTTTTTTAACTACTCTGCATGCCTTAAATTGCCCCCCCTGGGGATAAATAATTTATTTTTAATTGAATTGAGTTGAATTGAGAATGTACTGGAGTACTGAATTTTCTTTCTAAGCATTTAATCATGCTTCCTCACATGTATGGGAATCCTATAGCATCGCAAACTTCCCTACGGAAACTCCACAGAGGGTATATCATCATGTCTCCTCACATGTACCCGCACCTTAGAAAGCACCTAATCAGCACTTTTTTTTGAACTACTGTTCAAGGTCAGCCATTAGGGCACTTCCTTAAGATTTCTTCCATGTAATTGCACCTTAGAGGGCTCTTTTTTAAGCACATTTAATATGCAAATAATAATATGATCGGGTCAGCACTCATAAAAAAGTAACAAAAGTGTATGACCTTACTTATTGCTTTGAGATCATAATGCAAATAGTAAACTTTTTAAAAAGTAATTGCAAATAATTGGGTTATTTCAATGACCCTTCATCTTTGTCGTCATGGACGCCTTTTATTTCTATTTTCATATTTTTGTTACCATTTTGGTCTCGATGATGACATGAAGCAAAGCAGCCCAAATATAAAACTTGGTTGGATTTCCATGATTATTTTATTAAGAGTTTTGCTATTGCAATCATTAGTACAGCCAACTCTTTGTCCTTTTAAGAAAACAGAAAATGTGCAGTGAAGCACAGCAGCCATGGAAAGATCGATTCGATTTACTAAGCCGCTTTCATTCTGTTTCAATGAATCAGGTCTTCAATTTGACCGATTTGATTTTGTATGGAAAGCAGGGTCTGAATGCAAAAAAAAAGACATGCCTTAATAAACTACACACACATACATAGGCTAGAATGTGCAGATATTCTGCAAATCATGCTGTCAACATGAAGATAGTCATGATATATGCAGAAATGTAATTCTGTACTTCTTTAAGTGACTATCCATTTGGATGTTCTTTCCTCTTTAACACCTTTCCATTTAACCATTTGCTAAAGATATGATCGTTAACATCATGACCTTGAAGTGAAGCAATTACTGGACTGTTAGGATTATATATAAAGCAGTGTGACTATGAGTATGTGAGCTTCTCAGTAACACTTCTAGTGTGTGGAAGTGCTGCTAAGGGAAAAACAACCTCTGAGCTCTATCTTGATCTATGGCTACGAGGTCAACGGTTCAGCTCACTTCATGCTCTTTGGAAGAAATGAACGATTGTAAATGTTACAGGAACATCGCAGGTTCTAATATGGCTGACCTTCATCTAATATCTGCAGTTTGACCCTTATGAGGGAATATTTGTTTAGGTGGAATACACTTCGTAATCTACATACAGATAAGTCTGAGGGCTCTCAATGAGAGTGTGTCACCTTAAAGGTTCCGTAAGAAGAGTTTTACTGAACGGTGTGTATACACTATGAAAGCTATGGCAAGAAGAGATGCTTAATCATCCACGCTTCCTTTCTTCAAGTGTCCAGTTTCAACAAGCTTTCTGTATCTTGGCTGACTGAAGCAGAAACTCATGTGGTCTATCTATCTATCTATCTATCTATCTATCTATCTATCTATCTATCTATCTATCTATCTATCTATCTATCTATCTATCTATCTATCTATCTATCTATCTATCTATCTATCACACAGAAGAATAGATGCTTAATCACTCTTCTTTTAAATAACTGTCCAGTTTCAACAAGCTCTCTGTATTGTCTGACTGAAGCAGAACCTCATGTGGTCTTTGGCTTTTGTGGCTTATCTGCTTGAAATTTCAAAATTTTTCATTATGCTGTGTTTTGAGACGCTTTTCTGCTCACCCCTGGTATATAGAGTAGCTATTCGATTTATCGCACTGACCCTCCAGTCAGCTTCTCTGACCTCTCAGATTAGAACGCTGTTTTCTGTTTAAATTCCCAGTAAACCACCACTTTCTGAAACACCAACCCAATCTGATACTGTATGGGACCAACAAATTCCCCCCACTTCCATTTTGGTGTTTGATGTGAACATTACTTGAAGCTCTTGATCTGTATCTGCATAATTGTATGCATTGCAGTGCTGCCACATGATTGGCTGATTGGATAATTGCGAGTGTCATTTGCTCAGATTTAGCTCTGAAAAACACCATTTTGAGTGCAGACGTTCACTCCATCCAAGCAGCTGCACCATAATCCAATTCTACAAATTCAATCTGTTTATGTGATCTGCAAACAGGTGTGTAACTGCTTGCAAGGAGGAAAAACATGACTGCTCTTTTCTTCAGCCTCTTCTTTCGAATTCTTTTCTATTTCCTGCTTATTTAGAGGGATAGAATGGGTACAGGGAAAGAGCTGAACTCTCATTGTGGCTGAATCTTAAGTTTAGGGCAGCTTTAAATTATTCTCCTCGTAATTCTTTCCCCTGAGGGATGTGAATCTTGCAGATGTGTAGTTCTTAGAAGATCTTAATTGACAAGTTTCTTTTTCCTTGAGGTTTTATGGTTGTTTCAATGCAGGAAGAAGAAAATATTTTTATTCCTTTCATTTTATTTTTCCTTTTTTCCCCCCCCTTCTCAAGTGCCTCCCAACACATTCTGCCTAGATGTGGGGCACGTGATTTTGCTAAAGATTGAGATTTCAGCTCTTAAATCCCATTCCTCTGGGAATTTACTTCCTGCTGAGGCTGGAAATTGATTTTTTTTTATTTTTTTTTATTTTTTTCTATATGTGTATGTGTGTGTGTGTGTGTGTGTGTTACCCGAATTGGTGATGTACCTCTTGTTTGTTTTTAAGGATGTGTGTCTGTAAACATTTCCCCATGCTGTATAGAGTGATGCACCTGTATCAGATAATGAAAAGTCGATCATAGAAACGAAAACACAAACAAACACAGGACCATCATGCCTCTTCCCTAACCAATTATCTACTGTTTTTTTTTCTACCTCTGAATCAGAATGGGAGTGTTAGAGAAAGAGAAAGAGTGAGAACTAATACATATCTAGAACATCTCAGTGCTGTTCATGAGACAGACAAATACCAATCTGAATATACAATGACGTGCAATATCTCAGCCACATGTAGTGTTATTCTGAGTCCAGCATTCACTCTCAGACCAAACTGCCATCCCTCACTGCATGCATAGCAATTCTTTATACTCATTTCTTTATAAAGAGCTGCAAGTATTCATTGTGACACTTCAGTCGCATAGCCAGAATGTCTTGAATTAATAAATCTTGACTCTGAATCATATAACCAATAAGTCTTTGAATTGAAATCATATAGTCAGTGAATCTTGACACTGAATCGCATAGCCAGGATGTCTTGAATCCATGAATCTTGACTCCGAATCATATAACCAGTGAGCCTCTGAATTGAAATCATATTATCAATGAGTTGTGACCTGAATCATATAGCTAGGGAGTCTCTGAATTAAAATCATATAGTCAATAAAGCTTGACTGTGAATGATAGAGCCAATGAGTCTCTGAATTGAAGTCATAAAGTTATTTATTTATGAGTCTGAATCATATAGCCAGGTACATGTATCATACAGTGAGTATATATGATTGACTTGAAATCATATAGTCTATGAATCTGGACACTGGATCATAGAGCCAGGGTGCCTTGAATCAATGAATCTTGACTCTGAATCATATAAACAATCATTCTGTGAATTGAAATCATATTGGCAATGAGTTCTGTCTCTGAATCATATAGCTAGGGATTCTCTGAATTAAAATCATATAGTCAATAAAACTTGACTGTGAATAAAAGAGCCAGTGAGTCTCTAAATCGAAGTCATATAGTCATTTATTTGTGATTCTGAATCACATAGCTAGGTAGGCTTTCAGTTTAAATAATTTAGCCAATGAATCATGGCTCTGAATTATGCAGTAAGTGAATCTTTGACTTGAAATCATATAGTCAATGAATCTTGAAACTGAATCACATAGCCAGGGTGTCTTGAATCAATGAATCTTGAATATCTGAATCATATAACCAGTCAGTCTCTGAATTGAAATCATATTGTCAATGAGGTGTGACCTGAATCATATAGCTAGGGAGTCTGAATTTATATCATATAGTACACAAACCTCTGAGTCTTAACTGTAGTATGAATGATTCTCGAATCTGAATCAGAGAACCAATGAATCCCTGAATCACAGTCAGCAATTGTGAATTTAAATAATATAGTCGATGACCCTCAAATCGTCTTGGAATCTCATTCATATGCAACCAGTGAATCTAAAGGACACTCTAAGGTGTCTCTGAATCTAAACTTGGATTCCATAAGCCTCAGAATCTAAAATCACCAATTAAAATCATAAGGGCAGTGCATCTTCAGAGGTCTCGGAATCTAAATGAACCAATGAGACTCTAAATCCAATCTTCTACCTGCTGTAACACCATGCGACCTTAACACACAATTAATAATATTGATTATATTTACACATTAACTTTACACATATGAATAGAATTTTATATAGTCTGCACTGAACATTTGCAAGCATGTGCTGTACTTGCTGTACCTGTGATGATGTTCATCCATTCCAGCCAAAGAGAATAATGATGCCAAGACCGTTAACATGCAGAGAGTCCTGATGTCTGCTGATGCAACAGGCATGTTATGGGGCCAAAGACCAAGAGATATCACTTTGTTAAAATATCATCAACTTTAGCCACAAGCTCCAGCATGTAGCATGTCCTGACCTGCTGCCTCGTCTCTCATGATTCTTATGGCATTTGAGGCATTATGCACAGGAAACTGACAGAAAGTGACCTTTTTCTTACAGTGACCTGAACTTTTAAAAGCCTTTTAAAAGGGCTTTTCTGTTGCATTTGGCTTCATTAGGCAAAATTGGCCTTTTGAGTGATTGTCGGGTTGCAAGGCATCACTGCATGAGCTGTATTGCTGTTCATAGGGCTTAATACAAATGGCAAGAGAATGAAGGCAAGAGAATGAGAAAGAGAGAAGACAGAGAGAATGAGCTCGGCCACTGTGCCCTCAACTGGGACAACATGTAGGGCTGGAGGCTATTAGATTTCTTTTTGGATTTTTCTACACAACACCGAATACCTCAGAGACATTTTTGCAAAGAATTATTGCACTAATGGCACACAACTGCACACATCTGTGCTTTATTCACAACAGTCATGCTGTTCTGCCACCATATTCATATATAATATCCTTTTTTCCTTCGCTTTTTTCCTTTCTATTTCAATCGGAACTAATTTAATTCTATTTTTATCCGTCTTTTTATGACACAGAAAGTCAGAAATCATTTCACTACATGTTGGTCTGTGTATGGTTGTGTATGAATCATGAATTGAATTCAAAACGAGTCTATTCTTTCCCAGAGAGGTGACAGTACTTGAGCTTTCATTACAGTATATTATATTATATCCACGTGTTTCTGTTTATTTTCACTGCGTCCTGTTTTTTTTTATGTCCTAATAATTTTGTTTTTGCTCTCTAGAGAATTTTAAGCAGGCTTGTAATGGACTTTCAGCATAAAAAGAAATCTTTTAAGCAGGAAACTAATGAACCAAACTGCAGGCACAAGCCATAAAATTAGTTCATAACTAATGCTGACTGGTTCCGTTTTAGACACGGTTTGAGAGGGCGAAATGGAGAGAATCCAGGAGAGAGTACAGAGAAAGTGCGTAGAAAGTGAATAGGGAGGGAGCGAGAGCGAGGGAGGGATGACGGATGATATGAATGATTAATTGTGTTTACTCTCTGTGAGGGACCAGATTAGCTGTTCACTCTGATAATGGCCTCATTACTTCGTACACACACACACTTGCTTATTCTCGGATGAGTACACCCAGAGCTACATACTATCCTTATGCAAGCCCGAAAGACTGTAGAATACATAATAAAGTAACATTATGCTGACAGTCTGAGCTCAGGTGCGATGTTTGTCAATGCTAGCCATTTTGCGCTCACCCCAGAATAATGTAGGTGAACCTGGAGGAATGGACTTTGAAAAATAGAGAGCCAGGATGCACTACGGATTTTAAATAATTACAAAATAATATGCGCATACAAAAAAAAACAAACTCTAGCAAAAAAACAACAACAACAACAAAAAAAACAAAAACGTGGTAGATTTTACTTCAATATTATTGAATATTTACATTTTCACTTTATTTAAAATCAGCATTGGGTGCTTTTCATTCAGATCTCTTCCATCTCTATTTTTATTTATTTATTTATTTATTTATTTATTTTCTTTTGTAACATATGGGTTCACAGCATATTGTGTTTTTTCATCAGCACAAAAATAGTGATTTAAGGGCAACAGAGCAATAACTATTAGTTAGCAATTTTTAACTTTTTAACACAAATTTCATAAACAATCATTTCCAAAAGTATTGGAACGTCAAGGGCAATTCTTTTGCTTTAGCTATACCTTGAAGACATTTGTCTTCGTTGAAAAACAATGAAATGATAGATCATATTTCAGCTTTCATTTTCTGACATTTACATCTACAGCTACAAAGATGTCTTAAACATCTTAGGACATGGCCGCCTTGGTGGCAGACCGCCCAATTCCTAGCTGAGGAAAAGTAATGGAACAGACTGTCTTAAATAATACTGAACACAGAATGTCTAAATAATACTTAAGCTTTGTTTGCAGTAAGATTTATGGCAGACATTTGGCAGACACTCTTAACCAGAGCTACTTACATTTATCTCCTTTATACAAATGAGCAGTTGAGGGTTAAGGGTCTTCCACAAGGGGTCCAGCAGTGGCAGCTTGGTGGACCTTGGATTTCAACTCATAACCTTCTGATAAACAATCCAACATCTTAACCATAGATCTACCACACACTCGATAACTGCATCCAGCCAATGAGCAACCAAAATTGTACTGCTTTACCAGACATTTACTGCAGCTTCTGTCACTGGTTGTTTGTCTTGAGGGTTTTTTTCCCCTTTAGTCTACACTTCAGGTGAAATGCTGCAAAATTGGATTAAGATTTGTCTTCTCCGGGCCAGTCTAAAACCCTCCAGAAACTGCTGAGACTAAACCAAGTAAATACTTGTGAAGGCACTGAGCTATCGCACTGCGCTGAGCTGAATTGACAAATAACATGATTGACAGTCAAGCAGAGCCGAGGCTGTGTCCTGATCGCTTGGATGCTGGTAGGGCAGATCAAGTGTCCTATCTGTCATTTTAGAGCCTGAGGCATAAACACAGGTCGGATCAGACAGCATGAGAAAAGAGAGACCTAAAGTCCTTCTCTTGTTCTTGTCCACATGCAGTGAACTTATTTTTTTGTATCTCTACAGATTTGTTGATCTGTTGGTACTAATCCTTCAAGCATTAATCATCTCATCTTTGGATTTACTGTGATTTTTAATTTCATTTTAATGAATGTAATGTGTGATTTTTTATTTATTTGTTTTGAGTAACTCTTCAGGCAGCTGGGGAAAAAAACAAGTATCATGGTAAATATGCCTTCTGAATATTTTATGAATGAATCCATATTTTTAAAGTTTTTAAAAAAGAAATAGTAAAGAAAAGTGGTTTATAAGTATTATTTAACAGTCTCTGTCCTGGACTGTACATTAAACTTGCACATAAATGGTTTTTGCACATCACCTCCCTAGGTCTGTACTTTTAAACACTTGTTTTTTGCACAATACTTATATTGTATTCCTCTAATTCTCTATATTTATTCCTTAAATCTCTGTATTTAGTATTTTTTGCTATATTTTGTTAAATTATGTAATATTTTGCTATTTGTTATATTTTTTGTTATATTTTTGTACCCTTAAATTCGGGTATTTTAGTATTTTTTGTTATATTCCTTCTTATTTTATCTATTACCTGTGCTTGTGGATACTGCTGGAAGCTGTAAATCTCCCTTTGGGATGAATAAAGTATCTATCTATCTATCTATCTATCTATCTATCTATCTATCTATCTATCTATCTATCTATCTATCTATCTATCTATCTATCTATCTATCTATCTATCTATCTATCTATCTATCTATCTATCTATCTATCTATCTATCTATCTATCTATCTATCTATCTATCTATCTATGTGTGTTACTGTTATTGACCTGAACAGAGCCTTGAAGAAAGCACCAGCTGTGGTCTGCTAAATGTGAGGTGACTGTTTTATTCTGTATGATCTGTGCTGTTTATGATTCCAGATAATGTCTCTGCATAAGTATATGTGTGAGCTTGTGTTTGTGAGCACTTATATGTGTGTGTTCTTCTAAGATGGACTGGCGTGCCATCTAGGGTGTGTTTCCATTCTGTGTTCCTGGCCCGTGTATCCAGGCTCAAAATCTACCTCAATCTACATGACCAGGAAAAAAAAAGGCTACAAATAGTAACAGACGTACCCCTCATAAAACGGCTAGTATTTTTAACATTTAATATATGATAGTGTTTAATAATTGAGGTTTGTGTTACTGTTTGGATTAGAGTTGGAGCTAGAATTAGATTTCTAGATTAGTGCTGCTGCTGTGCTACGTTTGAGAAAATACAGTCTTTTCAACGTAAGACAGATAAGGCGGGTGTTTGAGTCGGACTAGAATTTGACCACATTAATTCCTTCTGAGAAAAAAAACATCATATGACTAAAAGCTTTTAATGTTGTGGTGGAATTATGCCTGTGTTTGTGTGTTTGTGTGTGTGTGTGTGTGTGTGTGTGTGTGAGAGAGAGAGAGAGAGAGAGAGAGAGAGTCAGCCTTGCACTGGATAGGAATTATCAAATATGGCATGTCTATAAGCTTAGATAGCATATTTGCGCTAATACTCGCCAGCCCTTAATGCCTTTAATTCATAATTCATCTCTCTCTCTCTCTCTCTCGCTCTCGCTCTCTCTCTCCTCTCTCTCTCTCTCTCTCTCTCTCTCTCTCTTGCTCTCTCTCTCTCTCTCTCTCTCTCTCTCTCTCTCCTCTCTCTCTCTCTCTCTCTCTCTCTCCTCTCTCTCTCTCTCGCTCTCTCTCTCTCCTGTCTCTCTCTCGCTCTCTCTCTCTCTCTCTCTCTCTCCTCTCTCTCCCTCGCTCTCTCTCTCTCGCTCTCTCTCTCTCTCTCTCTCCTCTCTCTCTCTCTGCTATATTCTTCCCTTAGAAACCCCATCATCAGTATAACTGAAGTCGAGCCAAAGCTGCTTATACTTCAAGAAAAAAAAAAAAAATACCCTCTTCTGTCTTACTATCCTTGTGAGGACTTTCAATTGGTGTAATTATTAATGTAGCTAATTAAATGATGCTGTATTTAAACTAAATCATTAATCTCAGTAATTAAAGAAAATCTTTTACTGCTTTTCGTTTTGTATGTTTTACTAAAATTAGTAAAAAAAATAAAATAAAAATAAAAATACAAAATGAATTGTTCCTTGAGGGGACCAGCCAAACGTCATTACAAGGTCAAAACCATGAGATTTTCCTATCCTTGTGGGGACGAGAACATGCGCAGACACACACACACACACGGTGTGTATCGGACCACTGAAGTGATCAGTGCTCATTCCCTCCTCCACTGGTCTGAGAGACAGGTGTGTTTTTAGGATGGTCACACACTGAAAGCCAACCTTGGCAACACTGAAGGGGGAAAAAAACAGACTTGAACACAGACTTTACAGAGGTTTTTATCATCAGTCCCAGCTTACGCCATCTTCTCTCACTTTCTGTTTACCATCAAGTGCTCAGTTTGATTTGTTTGTGTTTAGGAGTGTTACTCCTGCTTATAGAGTTCACATCAGGACTAGCTCTGAGAAGTGTTTGTTTTCTGAGTGAGAGAAAGTGAAGGTGAACTCTCTCTGTAAAAGGTTTCATCCATCCACTAGACCATGCATGCAAAGTAATGAAAAGCCTATATACTATATATATTACATACACCACATATATTATATACATACAGTACAACATCCCACTGTATATTCCACCCTGTATCAGACCCACTGCAATGCCTGAACCGGTGTTTCATGAGGACATTGACCAATGGCATTAATTATTTTAAGTGTCAAACGGCTTTGATCTTTCAGCTTTGCTAATTAGCATGCTCACCTTATTCTCTAATCGCATTTAGCCGTTTTAGCATGCTTGACAAATAGTTTAGAAATTACTGCATATTAAAATATTATAGGATAGGTTTCAAATTTCCAACTATAAAAGGAATATTAAAAACTGAACAAAATGGGACCATCTGTGCTCTCTCTCCCTCTCTCTCTCTCTCTCTCTCTCTCTCTCTCTAGGTTTTGAGATTGCTGCTCATTGGTTTATGGTTTAATATTAGTTTACTGTTCCTCCGGGTTATCTGCTTCCTTCCCACCTCGAAAAAAAACATTACAATAGATGTGAATGAGTGAATGAATGTGTTTGTGTGTGTTCCATAAAGGGCATATTTCCCACCTTGCACCCACTGTTCCCAGGACAGGCTCTGGATCCATGCTAATCCTGAGGTAAAAGTCAACACATTATAAACACTTAACCAACTTTTACCAGGTCAGAAGTAAAACTTTGTTCTATTTGGCAAGCCAAAATGTTTATATAGTCATGAAGACATGCTGTGGATCAGCAGGAAGTGTTTGCTCCCCCACAGCTGTATGTTCCAGGGTTCAGTTCCAGCCACTGTCTGTATTACTGGGTAGGAGACCGAAAAGAACCACAGGAAAAGGAATTAATAGGGCAGACACAATGCCAGAATCCCCTCCATCATCATATCAGGAACAGCCAACATTTCACCAATTATCTTTCAGGAGTGAGTCGGAGATACTAATTTAGCGTTCACTCTAACAGCCTGTCTCTCTGCTGCCAAGATGGTATCTGCTGGAGCACTGGAGTTGCCAGTCAATCACCCTGCGGAATAAATTACTATAAAAAAGTTGGGCATTTTCGCAGTCATGGATGTGGCACTCAAGTTTCTATTGACTTGCAAAGTGCCTCATTGTCTACACAAGACTGATTCAAAAGTATTCTTACTTTTGAGTATTCAAATTTAAGATATTCACACATATTAAAGCTATGCACTAGATCATTACTTGTGCCTTACTATTGCCTTACTACTTACTAGATCATTACTATGTGCCTGACAGGTGACTGATATTTGGGTGTTTGAACTACTGGAAGATAGCTATAACTAAAAATTTGGAAACAAAATATAGATTAAGAAACGTACAGCAAGGTCCAAAAATCTGAAACTGGAAAACTTTAAAACTGGAAATAAAAAGATTTAATTTTTTAAAGATTTTTTTTTAAATATTTAAAACAATGAAAGGACATGTTCAACATGCTGAATATTTATTATTCAAGATTCTGGGGTTTTTTCCTGGTTCCTATTTAAATATAAGCCATTATATTGCCAGTGACAGTGACCATGTTGATTGCTTTGTACAAAAGTTGGGATTTTTCTCTTGTCTAATCTCTTCTGTTGAAGGCTGTGTTTAGATGGCACACTGGTGGATTTGCTCTGAAATAGATCATAAGTTTTTGTGGAGTCCATGCCAGTTCGAATGCTGTCATTCAAGCAAAAAGCAGACGGTGAAATCCTAAATATTAAAAATATTTAGGTAAATTAGGTGTATTAGGTAAATATTTCAATATTTTACTTTTCACTTAATTTAATAATAATATACACTACCAGTCAAAAGTTTTACACACCTTCTAATTCCATGGTCTTTCCTGATGTTTATTTCTTTCTACATTGTAAAACAATGCTGAAGGCCGAAATACACAATAATCTCATTTGAACAGTTGATATTGAGATATGTCTGCTA
Source organism: Hemibagrus wyckioides (assembly GCF_019097595.1). Classification (NCBI taxonomy): domain Eukaryota; kingdom Metazoa; phylum Chordata; class Actinopteri; order Siluriformes; family Bagridae; genus Hemibagrus; species Hemibagrus wyckioides. Next base: position 16,522,061 of record NC_080723.1, on the reverse strand, counting down.
CTGATGCTCTGTAAAGCCTTCATAACGGCTCTAATCTGAGGTGCTGTTAATTGGTGATTTCTGAGGCTGGTAACTCTAAATGAACTTCTCCTCTGCAGCAGAGGTCAGTTTTGGTCTTGCTTTCCTGGGATGGTCTTCATGTGAGCCAGTTTCATCATGGTGCTTGATGGGTTTTGCAAATGCACTTGACAATACTGTTCTTGCAAGAACTATTCCAGATCACCTGACCTTTGTGTCTTAAAATAACAACTGACTGTTGTTTGTTGTCATTACATATGGATTACTTAAGTCCATGTGTGTTATTTCATAGTTTTGAAATCTCCAGTATTGTTCTAGAATGTAGAAAATAAATCCCTAAACAAAAACACTGAATTAAAAGGTGTGTCCAGACTTTTGACTGGTAGTGTATAATTTTTGTAAATTATATACAAATATATAATATATATATTTTAAATATATTAATACATATTATTTACAAATATATACTTTGTAAAAATTGGGTCATTTGTGAGATCAGTTATATTTTTTTTCTTTTTTCTTTTTTGTACATACCACATCTTCCAAAACTCTATTATTATGTGATATATTTTTGCATCTTGAATGTGACCTATCCGCAGTAGTACTCACATGGATGTATCCTTATACCTTTGTGGTATAAAAACAAATTGAATCAAGATAGAAATCAAATTAAAATTAAGAATCAAATCCCCAGCAGACTATGTGACCAAACCCAAACATACACATTGTGAAAAAGCTCACAGCAAGTGGAAGCAAAAAGCCAGTGTAGATGCTAACTATGCAAATGTTCCGAGCTGTTTACGAGTCAATATCTCACGACTTCCAAAGACATTGATTCTCTTCATTCAAAGCCTGCAATTAAATGTCAGCATCTTTGTGAGGATATGGATTAAGTTATTATCCTGTTGTGGGAGTCTCTTCAAGCAAAGCATCACAGAGCAGCAAGACATTCACAAATTGTCGATGCCCTCGTTGATGGCATTTTTAATCTCATGATCATCAGGACCGATGTTTTGACTTGGAAAGACACAACTGATAGCAACATCTCTGAATTATTATAATTCCAGAGGAAACTAAAAGAAAAAAGGGAGAAAACGACTCATTCATATTGACGACTGATTCATAAGTTAAATAACCTTTATTTGTCACATATACATTGTATCCTGTATCCTGCCTTGATGCCCAATGATGCCACGTGACCCGAGGATAGATTGGATAAGAGGTACAGACAAGGAATTGAGAAAAAAACATATCTCATCCTTGGAGGATTGGGGTCAGAGGACAGGGTCAGCCATGATCCTGGAGCAGGGAGGGTGGGGGGCCTTGCTCAAGGCCCAACTGTGGTGGCTTGGCAGTGCTGGGGCTTAAACATCAATCTTCAGATCAACAACCCAGAGCCTTACTCACTTGATCTACCACTGCCCCTTTTACTGTTCTTTTCACAAGTTTTGAACTCTGTCCAGTTTGAATCTGGTCATATTTTTATAATTCACAAGAAGATGAGATCCACCTAACATCATGCAGGCCCTGGTGGGTCTAACTCAAGGCAGCTTATTCTGATGCCTAGCTAGAATGTCCAATGTTCTACAAATCATTATACAAATAAAAATGACTGCAATCCAAATCATTCAACTCTAGTTCTTTCTTTCAGTATTATGATGCGATACCTTTCAGTGAAGAAAACCTGACCTAATAAACCGTATGGTTCTAATAATTAGGTTATTGATTCTTCTACTGATATTTTTTTTTTTCTCCTATTCATCCAAGCACTGGTTCCATTGGAGAAAATATTTAATAATCTGATTACTACAAGTTGATACATCTTGTCGAATTTGTCTGCTTGAACATACTTCCTACAATTTTAAGCATCTTATTATGTAGCTATTCACACTCACATTTGTGTGTGTCTATGAGACTACCTAGATTTACATTTATTATATTATCAATTTTGTGTGACTAGTTTAGATTGCACTGCTGGTGAACACACTCCTGTTGTGCTGTTTGGTAGTCTGCAGTGTGTGGTAAGATAAGAAGTGGCACACACACACACACACACACACACACATAGAGTCAGCGTGTGACCTATGTGGAAATATTTGTATTAACTTCAGCACTTCAGCTGAGTTTTTTTTTTCTTTCCTGACAGGGGAATTGTGGGAAGGTCTAACGCTCTGCTGAATTCACCAGCTCCTATTTGAGTTTGTAAAAACTTTCCGCTCATTCTGGTTTCATGTAGTCATTAGTTGCCGACTTTCTTTTTATTAAATAACCTTTTACCTTCTCAGTGATTCATCAATATCTGACATTGTACAGATGTTAAACATGTGTGTAATTAGAATTACATGAAGGTTGAAGTGATTATTGTGTCCCCTGTATCAGAATTCTGGGTATTCTTCTTCTGTAAGCAGACGTGTTAGGATTGGCTGGGACACTCAGGCAGTTCATCTTGTCCTGATAATGTCTCCTGGTTACACAATTGCACTTGATGTGCAGTTATAGAAGGGAAATCATTTATAATCACATACTCTGGGGTTCACCCAGATGAGGAGGGGTTTCCTTTTTGGAGTCTGGATCCTCTCAGGGTTTCTTCCTCATATGGTCTCAAGGGAGGTTTTCCTCACCACAGTCACTGGGATTAAATAGAAAAACTAAACTTTTTTTATGTTCCTGCTAAGTTGCTTTGTTAAAAGTGCTATAGAAATAAAATAAAATTGAATTGATAATGTAATGAAATGACTGTGTAGTAAGTATTCTGTGCAAACAATTATTCAACCTTTTTTTTAAACAATGCAATCTTCATATTAACTCTAATTTGTATCTGGTATGTGTTTTGCCTGGTTTCAACTCAACAGCCCCATTCACTTACTTTCAGTATGAGTGATTTCTCCTGATCAGGGTCCCAGTGGATTCAGGGACTTTACTGGGAATACTGGATGAGGCTTGAGACACACCATCTGTGTCAGTGTTCATTTTGTTGACAGAAAAAATAATGTTTGTCAAAATCCTCATCTATAATAAAAAATACATGACAATAATTCAATCTTTTGAAATGTATATATATACAGTATATATATATATGATGAACTGTAATGATGTGAAATGACTGATGAAACTTTTCCCTTAAAATAAAAGCTTTTGTTGTTATTATTGCACAAATTCTGACAACCACATAATCTACAAACCAGTCCAGTACTGCAGTGTTTAATCTCAACCACTGTGGACAAAAAAAGTGAAAATCAGACAACAAAATGTTTTCCAGGGAGAAAACTGTGTGCCATTGAACAAACACTTAAACATTAAAGCAGCCATGCCAGCTCCTCTTTCACTCTCTCATCTCACTCATTGCTTGTTCACTTAAAAGCTGCACATTACCATAAAATAGGGACGAGAAAAGAGTAAACAACACACTTTAATCAGCATCCGCAAGAGAATCTTGTCCAAATGGAAAGCTTGTGGCTAAAACAGCCTGGTGGTGACTCAAGGGGGCGGTTAAATGATTAATGTGGCATGTATGCTTTTATTATAGTCACGCAGCAACCAGAGAGAGAGAGAGAGAGAGAGAGAGAGAGAGAGAGAAAAGAATTACTTCACTATCAACATGAGACAATTTGGTCTGTGACCATGTGATGCTCCTGTAACAACGAAAAAAATCATTGGGAATGCAACAAACAAAATCATGTTTATTTTTCATGATAATCAGTCACACATTAGTAATGACCTGCTTTCTGTTCCTCCTCATAGAGACGAGTGTGTGTGCTCTACACATGTACGTGCTAATGGCTGTTGGAAACAGGACCAGCATTTTCAGAGAGAGTGAGAGGGAGAATTTTTCATCCTGTTGGAAAGAGGAGTAAGCAGAAAATCCAATCATTGTTCTCTGTGATGGTGTACTGAGTTGAGAGAAACAGCTGAAAGTAAATTGTGTGTGTGTGCGTGTGTGTGTGTGTGTGTGAAAGATATGGAGATTGTGGATAATCACAGTTTAATGGTTCGTAATGTCAGTGTTGATAATGGGGCTGTTATCAAACGTGTCACACTTTTGTAGGACATCGAAAGCGCACAAATGTGAATTTGCTAAAGGCTCACATAGGAAATCGAACAACCTTGGCAGTTCCAGTGAAGTGTGCATGTGATCATCGTGCCGGCCCTGAACACTGAACGTCAACACATTCTCTGCTGATGAGCAGTACTAATTAGTTCTGGTTTAGCAAGGAATAGGGCTACGGCACTTGCCTCTATAGCTGACAGAGGATGAAAACTCGAATATGCCAATGTTACACCAGAGAGTGACTTAATGAGTGTCATTTATCCTAAGACTTAAATATTTTATTAGAATTTTTCAACCTTGAATCGAAGAAAACGTGCATTTATCCGTTCAAAAATGTGCTAATCTATTCTCAGATAAACGAGATGTCATGGTTAGCACTTAAGGGCCCTGAACTACATTTCCCATCAGCTTCAGCACGTCATATTCTAACCAATCTATACAAGTCTAGATTGTAAGCACCTCAGGGTCAAGCTTTCATGTTGTTTGTACTGTAGTCTCCTTCAGAGCCTGTAGGTTTGCCTCATATCTTTAGTTTGTTATTCATTATTCATTATATTGTTTAGTTTGTTTTCAGAGTTTGTGACCCTGACATCAGACAACAATTTCATTAGATAACAGTATTATTATTATTATTATTATTATTATTATTATTATTATTATTATTATTATTATTATTATTATTATTTAAAAAAAACCCTGACCTCAGACAACAAAGTTTCATTAGATAACAGTATTATTATTATTATTATTATTAATTTTTTTTTAAACCCTGACCTCAGACAACAAAGTTTCATTAGATAACAGTATTATTATTATTATTATTATTATTATTATTATTATTATTATTATTATTATTATTAAGTACATAAAAATGTACTTTACATTTTTAATTCTTTATTTTTAATATACTGTGTAAGTTGTGTAACAGGGCTGTATTGACAAATTAATGACTTCATATATCACAATATTAAATAAGTAATAATATTAAATCATTTTCAATGGTCACAAAATCATCAGGAAATTTGCTTCTTGTTACACAACAGTAACTTGTTCAAGTAACAGGGTTAAGTACTATATTTTTCATCTCTTATAATAGATGACTCACACAATAATGTGAAAATAATAAATTACTGAAGGTTTTTTGAAGAATAATAATTATATTTCAAGGTGAAGTGTAATTACAGTAGGCCACTTCAGGCAAAAAAAGCTAATTTTTCAGTTGTCTACAAGGGTTTTAAGATAGTTATCTGAATCCTGCATGTAGGTTGTTGTAAAAGGAGTTTGGACAAATGTAATGTTAGTGCAGGGGTGTCCAGTCTTATCCAGACAGGGCCTGTGTGGGTTCAGGTTTTCATTCCAACCCAGCAGGAGCCACACCTGCGTCTGTTGAAGGCCAAGATCAGTTGATTAAACAGGTGGAATCAGGTGTAGCTTCTGCTTGATTGAATGAAAATCTGCACCTACACCAGCCCTTTCTGGATAAGACTGGACATCCCTGTGTTCGTGGGATACGAATGTGGAATCCTGAGTTGTAGATTCACTTAACCTTTATGTCTTAATACCTTACATCTCTGGCTACTGGACTTTAAATGGAGGTTCAGTGGAGCACCAGAAAGACCCTCACCTCTGTCTAGGCTCAGGAAATCTGTAGCATTTGTGTGAATAATATAGTTCGAAGCGCTTCAAATAGGAGAGATCTCTGCTTCTGTGTCCTTGGGGAACTCCTACAGCAAGATTGATGTTGCTTTTGATGCTGATTTTGTCCTTCAGACTGATTGCTGCATGTGCAGCCTGAGATTCCATCATAGCTTGCACCATCAAAACTAAGAAGAAGCATGAGAATATATTGAAAGTTCTTTAAATAAAAAATAAACAAAGTTTAGCAGGAACACAGTCTCATGGGGGTAGATAGATGCAGGTGACACTAAGCAGACAAAATGCAAGCTACAGCTGCAGTAGAAATGAGACTGCAGAGAGAAACCTAGAGCTGAACAAATTGCTTATACTGTAGGGAGGTGGACATCATGGGCGTGTGTGTTACAGAATATGTTAATTGCTTTACATTTTGACTCAGTGCTTTTCAAAGTTTGGTTGCAAATTGCATTTCAGTGAATAACTCTAAAAGCCAGGTATGCAGGTGTGTGTGTGTAGAATAAGCAAAATATGGACTATGAATTACAATGATTAAAAGTCCTAAATATTACTTTTTAATGAGTACATTGGTGGTATATTTTACGGATGTTTATTGTCATTTCAGGAAAATGTCATTTGTGAGGACTGGCAATTTGGCTAGAACATTACCTGATGAAGAACCAGAAGAAGCCATATCCCAACTGAGGAAGTTGGGGTCAAAGCACAGGGGAAGCTACTGTATGATACAGTACCCCTGGAGCAGAGAGGGCTTGCTCAAACGTATTGAGTAAAGATGTATAATGTACAAGCATTATTTCTTAACTAGTGTAGGGTATGTTATTATGGGGTATACATTTCATCTATACTTCCACACACCCCTTTTTTTGTTTAAATTGACACAAAATGTGTGTTAGTTATACACACCACAATACTGGGTACAGAAAACAGGGTACAAACTTCAGTTCTCATATACTAAGGTACATCATAAACTATATTAAAGTAATTCTAAATTAAAATATCACTGTTGGGCATCAGCTGGGAAACAGTCTTGAACAGAAACTGTTTTACATCTACAAAGTGATTGCAGACAAATTTGATAAATGAGCCAACACTTTTTGGCGAACATAAAAATGGCAGCCGAGCCAGTAAATTATTGAGCGTGTTTATAAGCCAGTAAATTATTGAATGCTTGTATAAGTTGAAAGTGCACTATGCCTAAATGACATGAAATAAAATCATTTTTTAATGAGGGTTTTTGAATTTGCTAATTGTTCTTGAATGTCATAGTGAATTTGAATCTCAAAGAACGCCAATGATAACAAAGTCAGGTGTGAGACGACTGAATGATAGATGTTAGTTAAAGAGATAACAAATTGTTCTAATTAGCCACGGCATAAAGTAGGAAGTAATAATGACAGCACCTCATCGGTTGGCTGAAAATGTGATCCGGTGGTTATGCCAGCTGATAGTAAAGAGAGCGATGGTAGTAAAATATTATCGATCTATCAGCTGCTCCCTACGTGTGTGAAGGGTCGCCACAGCAGACCAACCTTCCTGACGCAACCCTACCATTTTTATCCAGGATTGGATCCAGCACAGCATCCAGGGGCTGGGGTTTCAGCATTGGCTGGGAATCAAACCTGGGCCTTCTGCATGGTAGGCAAGAACCCTACCACTGAGCCACCAGTGCCCTGATGGTAGGAGAATGGAGAAATGTTTGTTTTATGGCTTAGCTTGTAGAAAAACCACAAGCGGCCTGGAGTTTAAATATAGAGGAACAAGTAAATATGTAAATGTAGAGCAACAAGTCTACCAAAAGCCTCCAAAGAAAAGTAGATTCAGCTTGAGCGTCTATGAAACAAAGGAACTTTTGAGCACAATGTGGCTGCGTTAAAAAAAAAAAAAGTCTTGGGAAAAGTAACTTCATGCAAATTACCACAAAAAAAACAGCAGAAGGCGAAGACTAAATGCACTGTATATATTGGCAAGGATTGTTTTTAACAATACACAAAAGTCAAGAATGGCCTTTACCTTAACCTCCAAAGGGGCAAATTGTTTTGTGACCAACTCTCAAACCCAAACAAACTACAGTGACCACTTTCACATCATCAGCATCAAGTTGGCCTGACTTAGGTTACGCTATACAGCTCTAAGGGACCAAACATGGCTGCACCAATCACAGGAGTGTACCACCATATCACCAAAAATACATTTTTTACAGTGTACATTTCTGATCAGTTCTGCATAGTTTATCTTTTATAATGCTGTACAGACCTAAAAAAAAAAAAACATTTCGTGGACCCAGTGACAGCTGAGAGAACAAACACTTTATCACCCAATTTAAACTCACAAGACACTGCTTCTTCTGTCAAAACACTGTGTAACCTTATCTTGGGATATAACCAGCATTTTTCTTGCAAACTCACATTCTCAATAGCAATGTTCAAACAAAATGCACTGAGTAAAAGTAGTCTAAGATGTTCTTATATGACTCTGGCTTATTGAACATGCAAATTCTCTTTTAACACTTATAACAGGCAAAATGTCCAAAAACTAGCTCAGCTGGACTAAAGATTCATAGACTGGTTTACACGCAGCAAAAAAAAACAAACAAAAAATTTAGCATACCCTCATCCATCATAGTCCACTGACACCTTTACAAATGGGTTTCCCATCACGGGAATATGGTGCAAAAGAGCAGGTGGAATCATTTGATTCATCTTACCCACCTTTTGACGTGTCTCACATGAAGAACAGAACTTTATCACATCTTTTCTGGACAAAAAATGTTTTAAACCCGGATTATTTGTTTTAATAACCCCTAAATCCATACAGACCAGGGATGATAATGAGCCACACTTAGAACCAAGTGTCAAAACATAAAAGAAATTTGATTAAACAAACCATTATCTAAAAATAGAAAACTACTTATTTCTTGTTTACATAGTGTGGAACTTGATAACGTAAAATATATACTGAACTCTATTGCATTCATTCTTATACAAAACAAGATCTTACCGGTTGTAATAATTATTCCAACTCTGAGCATTAGCCTTAATTGTTGCAAACCTTTCCTCCATATTGCCTTGCATGATCAACTGCTGGACAGATTGCTTGTTAGTAGAAAAGTTCTCACTGGCTTGGTCTCAATGTCAGCATACACTTGTCCATATCTTCTGTTCACACACAAACACACCCTTCCACACTTGACCTGGTCTCTGCCTGCAGGATCCAATATGCTGCTGTGAACTCTCATCAGAAGCAAACAGAAAGAGAGGGAAAATATACACACCCCTGCTGCTTGTATGAGTGTGTTTCTCTTGAAGGACTGAAGTGTGGTGTAAGTGTGGGGTAAATTTCTTCCCAACAGTGCTCACTCAGCCACCTCACACACTAAACCATCCAACCCATCCATACACAACAACAAATATGAGACGAATGCTCATGCTTTAACTAAATGTTATATCTACATATCCTCTTATATTGTGCTATGCGATAACCGAGAGCTGCAACTGAATGCCACTGTGCAAGAAAAATATCAAGACTAAAGCTTTTTTGTTGTTGTTGTTCCAGTAGTTCCACCTATTCTTCATGGTGCACAAAAACACATTTTGTGCTAGGAATAACGGCTGCTCTTGTGGACCAGCACTTTTAATGTTGACTCTAATGTAGACAGAAATGACCAGCACTGCATCTTCTCTCTTTAGAGTAAATCCAGGAAACAGTGCAAAAACACAAAGCTGTGATTTACTGCTTAGCACTAAAGAAAAAAAAAGTGCTGCTTGTAAAGCTGCCATTGTTTTTGTGTCATTATAATAATGAATAATGAATCGTGTGCCTTCCAGTTTTTAGCCAAGGCCTGTGGGGAAATAGACCACAGTACTGTTTTATTCATTTAGAGCAGATATTTCGAGGTGCTTTGAAGATATTTTAATGTTAAATATATTTAATAAATGTGTATTTATGTATGAGGGAGAGCAAAGGAAACAGAGAGAAGGATGTTGAAGCATTCCCATGGACTGAATCCTAAGGGACTGTTTGGTTGGAAATGATTTTCCAACTCTGGTCTGCTGGTGTTTTTGAAAATATCCAATTTTTATCCATGATTCTGTGTCACTCTCTGCAGTGAGCCTGTAGCCAGGCCTGGCCTAGTTTATCTTAGGTAGACGCATCATGATTCACTGGTTTATTCTCTCAATTTCTTTCAATCCATCTTCCTTTCACTCTGGCCCTCTTTCTTTCGCTCTATCTTTTGTTATAGTCCAATAGCCATTGTGTTCTGAAACCAAAACACTTCAGCAGCCAATAATTATTCGGTTTAGCCATGTGTTCATGACTTGAGACTTGTTCGCAGGTTTAAATGCATACCTGTTTGCAATCTCTCAGCTAAAGCTATTTGCATTTGCTCTGCTAGAAATCCTTGGACATTTACCGGCATTTCACCTGCTAGTTACTACTTGCAAGAACTACGTTTCCTAGCTGAAAGTCTACTGGGATGTCTCTATTTGCATTGCAATTGCTCAGGCTCTGTCCAACTGTGTAGAGACCATTCAAATCTTGCCACAGACTGTTATACAGATTGATGGCTGGGCTTTTACTGGGCCATTTGAACATATCCAGGTTCTTGTTTAAAAGGTGAACCTTCACACCAGTTGCATGGATTGTCAAACTTGGCTTCTATCCATCTTTCCTTCAGCCCTTCTATAAGCAGGTGTATTCAAATTGATATCATATGCCACTTTTTGTAACTGTATACAGATGTTACAGTAACTAATTGTGGTAGCTCAGTCTTAATGGTGTTGGACTGCTGACAGGAAGGTCATGAGTGAAATTCCCAGGACAACCAAGCTGCCAGTGGTGGGTCCTTGAGCAAGGCACTTAAGCCTCATTTGTGTAATTGAGTTAAGTTAAGACCATTAGAGACTAACTTTTTATGAACCTGGTACTCTATATAGTGAATGCAGTGTAGCAGGCGTTACATTAGTAACACTCTATTTGTTAGCTAGGTGGGTAGGAGTGCTTCTATTCCTGTATTGGAAAAAAAAAATCAGAAATCAGAAAGCTTCTTGGTTTTAAATTTTTGATCCATTGTGAAATTCCTGGGACATCTTGGATGCACAGAAAGTTTAAGATCAATACACAGATTTTTACTGATGTTCCAAAAACTTCAGCTTCTGTTTCATTATGTAGACTGTGCTTGATTTTGAGGTATGTTTTGAACAATTGTCCTATTGTACAATCATTTCACTTTGAAAATCATGATTAAGCATACATGTCATGAATAATCATACGGGTTTAGTTTTTTGTGTGCTGATAATAGCTGAATTCAGCACAATAAACTAAATAAAGGTGGTAAAAATACCTATAACAAAAGTCCAACAAGAGAGCGTACTGTATATCTCCCTCTATTGATTAATTTCCCTCATTTTTTTCTTGCCAGTGATTCATTTCATCTTCATCTGCAGAATAGTAAAAGAAGGTAAGAAAATAGTGCATATTGTTTAAGAAAATCAGCCAATTACACAGGGAATTTTCATATGTTATTGATCTCGACCTGTGCTTCGCAACCAGCCAGTCAATGAGGGAGAGAGAGGGATGGGGTATATAAAAAGAAATACAGTTGGATTTGAGGGCAAAGTTTTCTTTAAGTTTCAGCTGAAATAAGTGTCATTTCTGGATAGAAAAACAGACGATAAACACACACACACACCACTTTTTTGACAGGTTTTATAATTGCTTACGCACAAATTCATACTCAATTCTGTTTAGGCCTCGAATATTTAATAATAATAGTTTGTGATTATGTGTTTGTGGAGAAGTAAAAGAAAGCTTTTTTCACGTCTGAGATCACATTAGGTTTGAGGAAGACACACAGACCTAGACAGACTGTAGGCAGGTGTAATTATATAACCTTAGTGTCAGACTTTTAAAGCTCTCCTGATAACTCAGGAATGGTCAGTAAAAGTCTTAGTTTTAGCAAAGATCTTCATTTCTGTATCATGGTTGTTAATGTTTTTGTTGCGGAGATTTCTATTATTTGCTGTCTGACTACAGATAAATGAATCTCCAAAGAGCAACACAGATAGGACTAGGCATTGTGGAGAGAACAGTTTAGATAACATGTGTAATATCTGCTGCTGTGTTTTTCACAGTGGGAAAATTGCACAGTTTTGCTAGTGATTTAAAAAGAATAAGAAACCTAGCCTTTTTGTTCTGTTTCGGTCAAAATGGTTTCTTCATGGTTCTTATGACAACTTGTGGAAGGAAACACAAACGCAGGTAAAGAATCTTCAAAAACACTAGGCCAAAAATATGAAGCCAAATCTTGGTCAAAAACCAAGCAGATCAGATGATTTGCATACAGTACAACAAGGGGAACAGCAAAGTACAGGTAACTGGGAGGCAGAAACATTGGTCACAACCAGTGAATAATGCTTGGTATTGTCAGAAACAGAGTGCAGGCTGAACAAATACTTTGCAAAGTAAATGAAAGTACCTTTAAACAGTGTGTGTGATTGAACAAAGGTGTGTATTTGAGGCTCATGTCTCAAATGAGCATGGATTTTATTTAAAGCATAATTCTATCCAACATGACATTTAGGTTTAATATTATTAACCCAAAGTGCTTTAAATGACTAGAATTTGCGAAATTAACAACTTTTCTAGTCATCCTATTCTCATATTTTTTTCTTATTGCACTTATATTTGCATTTCCACCTGTGTGCCTACAATAAAATGAAAATAAATACAGTAAATCTGAGGCAGGCATTCATACCAACACGTGAAAGGTTAGTTATCGTGGTATTTGAGTGGTGTTATGGCTAACATTATTATACATAGCTCACATAAGTGGAAGAGACTATGATTAGGCAGCTCAATGTCCCCAGGGCTCTTACTGTAAACAGAAGAACACAACTGAATTACTCAAAATGGCTAGAAGTACAGTAGACCTTTGTGGCTGACATTTCTCAAAAAAACTGATGAAAGTACTGCGTTCTCAAAAGTTATCCTGTTTACAGAAAATAGATTTTCACATCCTAAACAAAAATGTGTGCATTAAGATGGATTGGTTTGTCAGTTTGCTGCTATACTAGCCTTTGGTGTATTCAATTTTAGAGTGTGTCTGTAGGGTTTAATGCTTATTCAGCTATAAGGTTAGTTGAGGGCAGGCACTGTTGTCAAGCAAAAAGGCTTGGTGTGCAGTCAGAGTTCCAGTTCATCCCCAAAGGCATTCAGTGGGGTTGAGGTCAGGGCTCCGTGCAGGGCACTCGAGTTCTTTCACTCCAAATCTTGTCAAGCCATGTCTTCATGGAGCTCACTGTGTGAACGTGGGCATTGTCATGCTGGAACATGTTTGGGCATCTTAGTTCCAGTGAGGAGAAAACTTCTTGCAACAGCATACAAAGAGATTTTAAACTATTGTGTGCTTCCAACTTTGTGGCCAACAGTTTGAAGAAGAACCACATGTGGGTGTGAGGGCTAGGTGTCCAAATAGCTTGGGTGACAGGGTGCATATTGACAGTGGATTAAAACTAAACAGCTCTAAAACTTTTCTGAGAGTGAAAAATGCATGTCATTCAGCAGAAGAAACTGTGCTTTTAAAAATCAGAATCATGAACAGCATGCTGAGAACTGAGTGACATCCTTTATTTAGAGGCACTCAGCAACTCATTGCTGAGGACAGGTCCTCATATTCAAGAGGTCTCAACTGAGAGATAAATATAACAGGCTCAAACACACACACACACACACACACACACACAACACTCGAGTTTGAGGTGAGTGACAGATCATACGTGACCTGCAGTGCTACAGGGCTGTATCAGCCTTCTGTAACCCGAAGGGAACATGCTTTTATCAAACACACAATCCCATACGAATCCCTCTAACAGTTGGAAGAATCTGACCTCGAGCCACCCTTGGGGATCCTCAGTCTGTTCTCTCTGAGACTGAGTGAGACAGCGATAGAATCCGAAGGGAAGTGTGTGCTGAAGAAGAGGAATGAAGAGTTCAGAGAGGGTTCATGCTATTTTCTTATCAGTTACTCAACAGAGACATTATCCAAACTGCACTGAAGGACAACACAACAACTACATACATGGATCCATAAGCCACAATTGAGTATATCTTTTCCGGATCAAGTGTGTGTGTGTGTGTGTCTGTAGAAATGAAAGTCTGAAGGTCAGATTATATTTCTGTTCTAGAAATAACATATTTTTCTCTCACTGACTTTACTGTACCGCTCGTTCTCTCACTCACTGTGGTATATGTGGGAAATTGGTGCCAAATTTTTATTAAAATTTTTATTAAAACCATGCTTATTTTATAACGGCCATTTTATATTTTTATGTAGCCTATTAATTTTCGAGAGAGCCGGCCAACAAATATGAGTTCAAGACTATTTCATTTCTGTTGGCGAGAAAATTGGTCACATCATTATATTCGTGACCACAGGAAATCTGTTTAATGAGGCAATAAAGCGTAGTTTTGTAATCAAGGACAGTTATGTTCAGGTTACACTACTTTATTCACCACTAATAAAAAATATGTCTCTAGTAGTCTAAAATGCTGGATGTTCATCATGAACGTTTTGCAAAATTAATTACTATATTATGAAAAAATTGGGAAGTCAAATCCAACGAATTTCTTTAGGATGTAAAAAGCTAGCACTAAAACACACCACACCTTTCTAGGTGAATATGAAAGAAAAATGCGTTGTTGTTGTTTCGGCTGCTCCCTATTTGGGGTCACCACAGTAGATCATTTGGTCCGAATGTTTCGATTTGGCACAGGTTTTACGCCAGTTTTGACGCAAAGTTAACTCTTCAGTGGCTGGGTTAGCGCCTTGCCCAGGAATTGAACCCGGGCAACGGCAATAAGAGCACGGGATCCTGCCGCTGGACCACCAGGAGGCATGAAAGATAAATGTGCAATTTATCCAAAAAAGAATTTATGGTGCTTTGAAAGGCTCAAGAAGAATCTGGAACCACCTGGGAAATTGACTAATGAGGGGGTTATAACTGAGGTTCCACACCTGAGGGGTTACCTGGACCTCCAGTCAGTCCCCTGTGTTTTGTAGCCTTCCTAAGAAAGAATCTTTCTTTCATTCCACTGCTGCTGTTCTTTACTGAGGATAAGATTTCCTCAAAATCACGACAGGGCACATGCAATGAAGCAACCTTCAATCTGTAAAAATCTGGCAAAGGCAGATGGTGTGCTCCACATCACTGCTTAGTGCTGCCTAAGAAGTCACCATAGTACGTGTCAAATGGCATTTTATGAAAGAGGCTGCTCTTGATCTGCATCCAAGTGTGCGTGCACAATTTACATTCCTTTACCCGAAAGGCTAACCTGTCTATAGATAGAAGAGCCTCTTTATAGTGCTTCCCAACACACAAACAGCTGGTCAGTGAGCTGGCAGTAACTTCCATATAGCATGTAAGTGACTGAATCATAAATATTTATTTGATCCTTTGTAGGATTTGCTGAAAAAATTTTAACTTGGATATACAACCTCTTTTTCAATATTAAAGGTAGGGGGAGCTTGAGCTGCCCTTTCCATCGACTACAGGGAGATTAGACAGGGGTGTCTGTCTAGAGCTACTTTTTACTAATCTGAAGAAAAATAACCACAGCCCAATGGTTCTCAGAGAATTGGGCAAACATTTATTATATCAATAAAATGAACTCAACTTGTCTTCATGCTTGGAACCCTTTTTTTTAAAAAAAAGATCTTTCTTTCAGATGCCTTAAACCAAAATACTTGGCTCTGAGATGCTCAAAGTTTGGACATGAAAAGGTCAGATCATCAAAGGTCAACTGGAAAAATTCTATCAAGGGGCAAAACATCTCTTCCATCACTCTGTTGGGGCTGGCTTAAGGATGAAATATTTTTGTGTGCTTGGACAGACAGACAGGGATTGTTTTTCTGTCATTAAAGTGTAACCGCTTCTGTAAGGAATGATGGGAACATGGGACAGCTTTCGTCCACACAAGCAGACAGCTAACCTCCAGCAGACAATTGTAAGTGGGGCAATCATGATATAACAGACATCTGGTACTCCAAGTACTGGGGCAGTCCATCACAACCTGAAAGCCGTTATTGTGTTTTTGTGTTGTGTTCATAGTAACTCTTCTTCTCTACTTTTGTAAGTCAGATTTGGCAATATATGGGAAAACTTTTTTCCACACAAATCTGTATTTTAGGGCTAGTATTGAAGAAAACATTGTGGTTATCCTTAATGTGTTTCTTAGGGATAGCAAAAAGCAAGCTGAATATCCATACTACAGCCTAATGTGTTTTGAGAATATCTGGTGTATTAATAATAAAGTAAGGTGGTGGTAATGTGTGTGGTTGTTTGGCCCTAGACAAATCTCTCCCTGGTTTGAAACTCTCTTTTGTCTCTCAGTCCAAAACACACATCCATCACACAAGGAATACTGACGCTAAGTGCAGCAAGTTCCTCTCAGTGTCATTTTGGCTAGATTTAGATTACAATAAAATGATTTAATGAATGATTTTTTTATTTTTTGGGGTTTCTAACAAAACTACACTTGGCTTCTAACCAGAATCGTGTCTTGTTCCTCAAATATATTGTTCTGTTTTCTGACCAAACCCTGTGTTGCTCTCTGAACAGAAGTCTCAGATTGTCCCCAGTGCTTGGCCATGTTACTAGTGAAGCATGTCTCAAACTAAAAATCTCACTTCCTGTATTCACTAGCATGGCTTCTTGGTTGAGTGTGTTTGAATGCATGTGCAATCTATCTGTATGCTGGTTGATTCTGACCGAGGTCTGTTTCCTTGGAAACACACTCCGAACCAAGGAAGTGGAGCGATACACATTCAGTGCAGACAGCAACCATGCACAGCTTACACGCACATACACACACAAGCTGCTACAAAGTTCAACCACAACTAAGCATAGGATTCCCACATAGGGTTTATGTTTGTGCGGGAAAAACATGCTATCCTGACACTCAGAAATCCAGGGTGAATTTTCTTTCTAACCAGATTTAAATCGGCTTTTTCTCCAGAGTGGTACAGGCTGTTTCACTGCACATTGGTGTTCCTAAGTTTGTTGCCAAGCCATGAAGAAGCCGCTGCTCAAAGAAATAATAAAGCTTTGTTTATTGTTCCTCTCTCAGCATTTGCATTTCTCATCCCTATAGCTTCTTTCATATGTAATGAAACTCATGTGAAATGTCTCAGATAATGCCAGTACAAGATATGAAGGCATCTATACATGCCCAAATCAAATGTTTGCTTTTGATTTCTCAGTTCTGGCCAATTTGTGAATTATTGTGATTATCCTACGTATCCTATCCCATCAGCCTGTGTGTTAGATGTTTTTGCAGAAATCTCTCTGTAGGATGTAGACAGAGCTGGATCATCGTGCAAGGACATTTATCTGACGAAGTGAAATTGTTATCCAAATCCAAAACACTGAGGCAGACACTAGGCCAAAACACAAACATGGCTAAAGGCTAATCCAAAGTATAAACCTTTATAAATATGTCAAAGCTCAGAACATACATAAACATTTGCTATGGCAAGAGTTTGTGTAGCACACTAGCAAATGTAAGTTGCCCTGGGCCAGACTCTAGGTTTGAGGGAAGCAGTAAAACAACATATTACACTGGCTGAAATAAAGAAAATTATTTTAAAAAATAATAATAATAATAATAATAATAACCTCGAAACCTGACACTTTCTTGTGATACCTGGTTGTTTCTTAGAATCTTTACCTTTAGTCTTATTCTTAATATTATTATTGATCTGTATTAAAGGCCTGTCCAGTTATCTGGTTCGTGTACAGTGTGCTCGCATTTATGTGATGCTCCAAGACTTAATCACGTCTTTGTTCCTCAAAAAAATGTGGTACATGCCCATGCTGTTAATTTACAATCTCATATGTCATGTTTTTATGTGTGCTGAGTTGTTCTACTCATGTTTTTTGGGGACTAAATGACGCCATAATGCTATGCACACATAACAGTTTTGAACCTGTAGGGACCTGTATAAAAATAAATAATTGTTACTGAGGTAAGGGAGTATTTAGCTGCAGTAATGGATAACAGGAATGGAAATATCCTGCAAATGTTACAAGAGACCCAGGTGACTAATCTGGTATCATCCTCCAGGCCACAGACATGAACCTTCACCAATCTCTTATTGTCAATTTCCTCCTACCACAAATTCTGCTCTCCATCCTTCTTTTCTTCTTTTTGACATTTCCCTCTTTCCTATTTTCACCTCTCCTTCCTTCCTCTCATCCCCAGTCTCACCTTTATGCAAAATCATTTTTTTGTTTGTTTGTTTGTTTGTTTTTCATTTCACATAATGAGATTTCTCTTGCTTTTTTGATCCACATAGTTAAGCAGACATGATTATCGTTTTATATCCATCTCAGGCCCGTGTTTGGACATACACACTCACTTTGTATTAGATGCATAAATGGAGTAGAAGGTAATAAAAAAAAAAGCAAAATGAAATAGAAGGAGGAAATAGCTTCTTAATGACCCAATGTAAGACATAACAGATAAAACTATCGGATGTGAAAAGAAACCGCATTAAAGAGATTGAAGGCTGTAATAATATACCCTTCATTTCATTAATGCATCATATACAATGTGTTTTAATAGAAATAAATGTGGGTTTGGGATATAGGCGTGACAGAAGCACAAATGAGAGAAGAGGTGAGGACCTGAAAAGACAGACTGATGAAAGAGAGCGTGTCTGCAAACTACTTCACTCACAAATGTTCTGCAACTTCAAGCACTAATGAAGTCTATATATCTGCTCTCATTAAAGCATTGAAGGCTGGGAATGTGGAGACTTTGTCCTAGATTTGTCTTTCCCCAAGAGGAACATGAGGTTGGTCTTAGGAGATGCTGTCATGAGAACACAGAAATGCAGGAGCGCTGTATATCAGCAACGTCTAAAAATAAGAACAGTAGAACAATTCTGCAGTAATCATGAAACAGGCTAAGAATAACTATTAATATATCGGAGAGAGAGAGAGAGAGAGAGAGAGAGAGAGACATTGATCTTTAAGAGAAAGAGAAATCAAAGGGACACTGTGGTATTAATTTCAGTTTGAGAATTTTTATCATTGCTGCAAAGTTGAAATTATGAAACTATGGATTGGCAATAAATTTTTGCGCTGACCGTTTATTAGGTACGCCTACCACAGGGGTGGGCAACCACCGACAAGCTTTTTCCCCCCTTAATTTTCTGTAGTCGCCTAATAGAAAATAGATCTAGCAATCGGAAAACAGAAAAGATCTTACTTTCACAAAACAAAAGGTTTCATTTGTGATGTACTGTAAGTTGAAACATAATGTATTTCTTTTGGAATCCCGCTATGGAATTATGGAATTCTTGCCACAAAAGTTGACAGCACCATAGCTTAATCCCCAATAAAGATTCCATCTACAAGTACTTTTGAACAGATTTATTTTGCGCTCGTAGAAAATTGTCCTGCTCAGGCCCGGATTTGTCTTGCTCACAAAACTGAATGCATTTAAAATCACACTGCGCACACATAAATGAGCTTTTCTTTCCTGTGGAAAATGTACATTTTCCTTTCAGCAAAATATCGAAAACAAATCGGCTCCACCAATAGCGTTTGATACGAGGCGAAGATGGATGGACGTGAGCTTATACAATTTCCAAAAAGCATCTCATTCATTTCATTTTTTATACCTTTGTGACCGAGCCCGACAAATCCATGCACGTGAAGGGTAAATTTGATGTATGAGCAAAGAATCTGTGAGAAAGTAAATGAATTTGTACTCTTGATTTTTGGCAAGAAAATACTCAATGTCGCTGCCTGCTCACTTCACACGGGTTGAAGCAAGATCTCTGTTTGAAGGTTAGACAGTTTTGAATCGGTGGACTAGGTTGATAGGTTGAAGCGTGTCCACACACACACACACACCCACTGATACTCATAAAACTACAAACACTGGAGGTGTGTTCTACTGAATTTAACTGAAAATAGTGTTCAGGAAGGTGTGCAGCTGTGCTCAGTGAGGTTAAGTGCATGTGCTGAGTAAGAGTCATGCTTCGTGAAAGTCAGTGCTTGATTATGGTTTGTAATTCATTCATCCTAGGGGGCTCATGATTTACATACAGACCCCATCCATGACTATCCCATGCCGTGACTGAGAAGTCACTTCTTCCCTACCTGACACCTTGGACCCGCTACAGTTTGCGTACCGTCCCAACTGATCTACAGAGGACGCCATCGCACACCTCCATCATGGAGCCCTGAGCCATCTGGACAGCAGAAGGGGGAATTATGTCAAAATGCTGTTTGTCGACTACAGTCAACACCATAATTCCCTCCATACTCACCACTAAGTTGGAGATCCTGGGCCTTAGCCAATCCCTGTGTCGGTGGATCTCCAACTTCCTGCGAGACAGACCTCAGGCAGTACGGGTGGGCAACCATGTCTCACACTCACTCACCCTCAGCACTGGAGCCCCCCAGGGTTGTGTTCTGAGCCCCCTGCTGTACTCTCTGTACACCTTTGACTGTGTGGCCACTTCCAGCTCCACCAACATCGTGAAGTTTGCGGACGATACTGTGGTGGTGGGCCTGATCTCCAATAACGACGAGACGGCCTACCTAGAGGAGATTAAAAACCTGGAGACATGGTGCCAGGACAACAAGGAGCTGATAGTGGACTTTAGCACAAAGCAGTGGAGAGAGTGGACAGTTTCCAATACCTAGGTGTCTACATCACGCAGGACCTGACATGGTCCTGTCACGTTAACACCCTGGTGAAGAAGGCCCGGCAGCGTCTTTATCATCTCAGACGCCTGAAGGACTTTAAACTGCCCTCAAAGGTGCTAAAGACATTCTACACCTGCACCATTGAGAGCATCCTGACGGGAAGTATCACTGCCTGGTTTGGGAACAGCACCAAACAGGACAGGCAAGCTCTCCAGAGGGTGGTGCGATCAGCCGAGCGCGCCATCCGCACCAAGCTTCCTGACCTGGACACCATATACAGCAAGCGGTGCTGGACCAAAGCCAGCAAGATTATGAAGGACCTCAGCCATCCCAACAATGAACTCTTCTCTCTGTTGAGGTCAGGGAAACGTTTCCGTTCCTTGAAGGCGAACACAGAGAGAATGAGGAGGAGGTTTTTCCCGCAGGCCATTCGGGCCCTCAACCAGTACACCTAGGATCTGGACTCTCTGTTCTTACCCCCACACAACATAACATAACATTCTACCTCAGCTGATTGTTGCACATGCTATATTGCACTACTCTGTACACACAATAACACTCACTGTACGTCTTCTCTGTACATCTTTTGTGTAAAAGTGGACATTATATTTTGTCACTTTGCTCCCTGTAAAACTGGACATTATATTTTGCCTCATATACACTTCTACAATATATTTATATATTTATCTTACATATGCACACTGTACATACTACACTCTTTTGCATCACCATTTCAATGTTGACTTTAGCAGACCTTTTATCTACATATATTCATATTCATATACTGTACTCTTCTGTACATATAGAGTCTACACATATATTACATTTATTTTATATTGTTTTATTTTTCACATATACTATACATATACTATATTGTACTATATATATATATATATATATATATATATATATATATATATATATATATATATATATATATATATATATATATATTTTTTTTTTTTTTTTTTTTTTTTTTTGTGTTTGTTTTTATACTTTTATATTTTTACACTTTTATCTGTTACACTTTTTCTTTACACATTTTTCTATTACACATTTTCTTTCTATTCTTTCCTCTTTTATGTAAGACAGTCGTAAAAAGCATTTCACTACATGTCGTACTATGTATGATTTTGTATGTGACAAATAAAATTTGAATTTGAATTTGAATTAATATTAATTTGTTGCTAGAGTTTGTTAAAGCGGTGCTATTCTGATGATTTTGATTGGTTCTCTGGTTTCAATTTGCGGCGCGTCTGCCAATTACATTAATCCACGTTGCCGCTGAAAGCTTTATGCTAATACAACCTGTCTGAGAGTTGCCACCATGGCGAGTGATAAAAATGCATTACAGTCCTGGAAATCTAAAAATAATTTCATCCTGAAATCCAATAAGGGGCAAATATAACAGTTCAGTGCAAAATTTGTTTGCCAGCTGTTAAAATGCTTTCAGCATCAAAGGCTTCAATGTTGAACCTGAGGAAGCATCTGCAGGTATGGAACCTGGCCATTCTTTATTTTATAAAAGCATATGGTTTTTGCCATTATTGTGAGCGTACAGAAATAGAAACAGACGCTTTAGTTTCGAATGATATATTGCTTGTTTCTGTATAATAAAAAGTGACGGAGACGTCAGTCGATTTACTGTAGCTGCTGTGTGGAAAAAAATCCACCAAAACGCGCCTGCACATTCATCGACCCCATAGTGTACTCAAGACCTGTATTCATAACATTCAGAACAAATTAGCTAGTCTGCTAGCAACCTTTACCAGGCACACTTCTGTTTATGAACCCTTTGACAGAAAATATAAAGCTTACATTTTTCCTCCTTGAAAATGTGTTGGTAATGTCAGATCTAATATAACTTGCACCGTAGCATACATTATGATGACTCTTTTCAGATTATGTTTTTTTTTTTTCCAAGGCATTGTTACTTGCCAGTGTGTCCTGTCATAGCTATGCAAAGATTTGATTCCTAAAACAGTATTAAACAATTTTTGTTCTGAAGTCTGGTTTTGTGGCTGTGCTTAAAATGAAATCAATATAATCTTCATTCAAGTGATGAAAAGAGTTCAAATTCTAACAGTAAACAGAGTTGAGTTCTACTGTAAGGTGCCTGGTATAAATGTTTGGATATAGCTGAAACTATCCATTAGAAACTTAAAAGTAATCAAATGTAATCAGTTACTTTACTTTTATAAAGTAATTGAAAAGTTACACTACTTATTACTAATTTGTAATCTATAACCTATTACATTTCCAAAGTAACTTTCTAACACTGTTGATGATACCTGGAAAGCATTGTTCAACAATTTTAAGTTAATTCATGAACAACTGTTAAATATTAGATTTTGGACTCCAATCCAATATTATTATATTAACAGCTCTTAGTCTCTTCTTACAGATTTTCTACACTTTTATGGACACAAGATTCAGAATCTGGAAGATTTCATATAGGTGCACCAGCATCAGAAAAAACTCTAAACTTCATGAAACATTGTAAACTGAACTGAGTTTTTATTCTGACTGATCTCATTCTTATTCGGATGGTAGATAGTTTTCAGTGGTCGTTATGCTGGTGCAGGTGGAGAGACAGACAGATAAACAGACAGACAGATATGGAGATTATTGAATATGAGAGTCCTCAGCATGGCTTTTATAGCCAAGTGAATAACTCTGCAAATAAGGACTGCAATTTAGATCAGTAAATTTATTGCCAAACATTACTTAAGGCAGACATTTTCTTTGGTTAAGAATGCATTTTGTTTTAGCCTTTGGCATTTTAACAACCTGATTTGTCATTTCTGTTCTCCTTGTCTGATCTTCAGCACTCTATTGGCAAGCAAAGAGAAACATCAAATCGGCTCAAATGATCTGTCTAGTCACTGCTACAGAATCATTAATTTTGCAACTCTGATTGGTCTTCCTGTCAATACCCGAGCACGTCCTGGTCCCTTAGTTCCAATTACCTTCTAGAGATTGGTTTCAATTGGCATGTTTAATAAGAACCTAGTCAACTAAATAGATTTCGAAAGTGTTAAAATGTTGGTATTTAATTGGGCCGAGCTAATTTAAGTTTCTCAGGAGTTTGAGTGGGAATTTATATTAATCTATCCATTCCTTTCAAAGACTAACATTCTACTCAGGTAAACAAAATGACTGCTGGGCTCAGATGCATTGCGTAGAGATTTTTTCACACACCCATGTAAGCAGGATATTTTGCACCTCTCTTGTCAGAGTGCTGTTCTCTACAGAAAGCTGTTCTGGATATGGTGACAGATCAAGACTGGATGCATTCAGCCAGCTCTCTTCCTGAGCTCCCTAATATCACACACATACACACCAAGATGTAGGTTTTCTGGCATATTTCCTGTCCAAATCATATCCTCAGCCTTTATCTATTTGTTTTTCTTGAGCCATCTTTATTTCTTTCCAGGTGTTGAGTGAACCAATAGGCAGTTTTCTATAAAAAATGTGCAGCCTTTAAATGTCAGCTATATCCTGACATTTGCCTACTTCTTCCCATTTATATTGCCCTGCATATACCAAATAAATACATACATAAACAAACACACATATAATAGAGCATCATACATTAAATTAAACTATTATATTCAGTTGTTTTATGTTTTGGAGCCAGGGGGATGGAATAGCATGTAAACATTTGTATGTACAATACAAAAATTCCAAAAAAAAATAATGAAATAGATGCCTCACAATTTAAGACCTTTAGCAACTTATATTAAACAAAAGCGAGCCAATTGCTTAAATACTTTGGAAGAATGAATAGAAGTAGGAAAGTAAGGTAGTGGACTGAATGTCAAATTGAATCACTTAGTAAAACATCCACACAACTCTTCCTGCACTGGAAACAGCTTAGAAGGGTCCATGAGACTGTAGCAAATGTGTGTGTCTCCTGTCTGAACCTGTTCTAAAGGTCACTACACAAACACATTGTCCACATAATGATATAACGGGCAATTTAGCCCAGGGGAGGTAACAAGAACTCATGCACAGTCAACACACATTGATTTAATTCCCGGCAGCCATGGAAGACCCTCATATGCACACAAATAACGGCTCCGAGAGATAAGAGGCATACAGTAAAGAAGCAAGACATGCTGTTGATTAGCATTAACATGCAGCAAGGTTAAAGAGAATAGGTCATAGGCCACTTACAGTGATGGTCTGGAGGAGTGGGCATAAAGGAGCTGCCACAAAAAAATCTTGTTTGGTGTTCCCAAAAGGCTAGATCATGTCCTGAGCATTAAACAGTTCAGACCAGCATACATAATAATAGTTTCAAGATCCTTGATAACAAATAAATAAATAGCACCCACTTCCTTTAGACCAAAGAAAAACAAAATGTTATGAAACCTCTGGTGGATGTAAATATGAAACCAAATGGTCTTATAAGTTGCCTTGTCATTTCCTGCATTTCTTACTGAAACAACTACCTGCCATTAGTACGATCTCTAGGCACAGCAAGCATAGAACTTTGTATGTAGTATATTAACTTATCCAAAGCTGCTCTGCAAATGTTTATCTTCTAACACAAATTATCTTAAAGAAGTTGTAAGCAATTGTGGAAGAAATTCATACAGCCCACCGGGTTCTCTATAGAGTGATACCCCCTAAAATGTCCACATGCTGCATTGGCTGAAACAACAGTATAAACTCTTTAAAGGCCAAATTCAGAATCACAGATCTATGTTTATTTGAAGGAAATGTCTCTGTATTCTGGGCTAATACTGCATACATAGGTGCTTGACCTTGTTTTTTGGGTGGATCATTGAAATTATTAACTGCATCAAGTTAATGCCTTCAAGGATGCCAGATTTGTTTTGTACAGAGGAGTAGTTCTTTATTAAAATGGATTTATTAAATGGAAAACCATTAGGGACACCATTATAAATTTTTACATAATGTTATAGGGGCTAATTAAAGCCCTGTCCCTCTTTCTGGAAACATGTGTAACAATGGGGTTCTTGCCTTTAAACATATCTTATTTGATTTATTCTCACAATCTTTAGTAACATATGCCATGCATGAGAGTAGAGAAGGGGTTAAAGATCCTCGGAGATTATGCTATAAAAATGTTAAAGACATTCCAGTTCCATATGTGTAGCTCCAAAACTATAATTAATAAATAATGCCATGGCCCACATTCAGGTCCTCGACTACTTTTTATTATAGTAGCAGATGCTTTTGAAATTGATCTGGGCATTGTATTCTCCCAACACCATAGGGCAACCTTTAATCTATGTCATTCTGCACGCTCAGAAGAGGTGCAAAACTTTACTTCTCCTTGGGGTGGTACCGTCAGGGATACATCTTTTGTACCTTCTATTATTGGGGAAGGTGCATGTGGTATATTTTTAATTATCTTTTATAGCAATGTTTTATAGATATATCAACGGTCCTTAACATCTAATTATGTAGCCTGAATTATTTTTAAAGGCCTATTATATTAATATTTTCAAGAAAAGGTACAGTTTGGTACTGAGAGTGAGTATACTTCTTCTGCAAGCCTATAACCACCAAGAAAATTAAGATGTTGGAAATAAGGAGTTATTACCTAGAAAATTGCCTTCCTAATGGTGGACTAATTCACTGTTTAGGCTTTATAGACTCCAGCCCAGGGCTTAGTTAGTGTAGGGGTTACAATTTGAATCTTTGACATATTATCTTTATTATGTGATGGTAGGGTCAGGTTGGAGCAGGAGAGGGTGTGCTATCAAATATAACATTTTATATACATTATTATATTTTAGCTTTTCCTCTACATAGTGTGGCCCGTAAAACTGGAGCAAGGGAAACAAGTTGAACTGAAGAGTTCATACATTTACGTTTATGGCATTTGGAAGATGCCCTTAACTAGACCATCCAGAAGTGTTTTGAAGCCTACATCCTGATACTAGTTCACTTGGTCATATATTAAGAATACTGCCAGTCTAAAAACTCAGTTGGGGGGTAATATGGATTGAAAAGCACACAGAAAATACATTTTATTCAGGTAATAATAATAATAGGTGCTAATTTAGGACTGACAGTGACCCAGCTCTTTGGACATCTAGGGAAAGTTCATTTCACCACCATAGTGCAAGAACAGAAAAGAGTCTTGATATGTGACTTCCTAGTACTCAGAAATGGTGGGACCAGTCAAGCAGTGCTGGAAGATCAGAGAGAGCATGGTGTACTGTGGGGAGTGATAAGAGCTTAGAGGTAAATGTGTGCTGGTCCATTTTTGGCTTTGCCGGCAAGCATCAGGGTTTTAAATCTGATGCGGGACAGCTACAGGATACCACTGGGAAGGTAGTAATGTGGGCGATGGGAGAACTTAGGAAGGTTGAAATCAAGTCATGTAGCTGTATTCTGGATCACTTGCAGAGGTCAAATAGTCCTCAGAGGCAGACCTGCCAGAAGTGAGATGCAGTAGTCCAGTTTTGAAATGATGAGGGAATAAACAAAAACCTGAGTGACCTGTGTGGACTGAAAGAGGTGAATCATGCTGATGTTATAAAGGGGAAGTTAATGTGTGTGTATCAGATTAGCAATGTAAAAGAAGAAAGGGCAGCTGTTTGCCCAGTTTACCCCAATAATGCATGCAGTGACCAAAAGTGAGATCTGAGAGCTGTCCAGAGAGATCACATGATCCTGATATAGAGATGAATCATGAAGGAATGAACAGCAGTTTAGTTTTAGCTGATGAGATGATGAGATTCTGTGATCTGAGCATAGTGTCTGAGGGACAGAAGAAGAGGATGAGTTGAGTGTCATCAGCATAGCAGTGGTATCAAAAACCGTGTGTGGCTATAACTTCGCCAAGAGATTAAGTATAGAGGCAGAACAGCACAGGACCAAGTACCGAGTTTTGTTGGATACCAGTGGAGACTCAGATTCAATTTAACCCATCTTCTCCACATCTCCTGATATAACTGACCTTCTAGATAGGAAGAAAGCCATTGCCTTGCTGTGCCATAGATTCCAAGAATTATAGAGATGCTGTGATCTGAGCATAGAGTCTGAGGGACAGAAGGAGAGGATGAGTTGAGTGCCAGAAGCATAGCAGTGGTATCAAAAACCATGTGAGGATATAACTGCACCAAGAGAATGAGTATAGAGGCAGAACAGCATAGGAAGAAAACCATCGCCATGCTGTGCCACAGACTCTGAGAATTATGGGGATGGACACGAGTTTTTTGTAGCTGACTGTCAAATGCTGCTGAAAGGTGGAGGAGGATGAGGACAGTTTGGCAGATCTAGCAGCATGTAGCTTGTCTGTGACGGCCAAAAGGGAAGTCTCTATGGAATGTGCTGCTTCGAAGACAGATTACTTAGGTTCTTGGAGGTTGTTCTGTGAAATATTGTAGATAGTGGATATGATGATATTAGAAAGGAAAGAGAGAAGTGTTACTGGTCTCTGAGATGTCTCAGGTGGTACATGATCAGATTTCAGATTTCAAGTCTGAAACCACTGAAAATATTAAGCACATATTACAGAAGTGGTCAGTAAAGGGAGAAAATACAGTAATAGAAAAGCTCATTTTACCTTGCAATCCATTAACATCCGCAGTGAGTTTCTGTTTAATTAATTTTTCAAGCATTGAACTGTCATTTTCACTTTTTTTCTAGGCTATAGCCTGGTTCAAGATCCTTCATGCTGGCTTATTCGTTATGCTGTCAAAAGCATTCATTCATTTCTGGGACTATTTTAACCTAGTCTGAATATCTGACAGTTTTAATTCATGGTTACATCTCCACAGGGGGATAAAAAAAAGAAAAAAGAAAAGAAAACTGAGGGCTTACTTTAAAATCTGAGAGGTTTATTGAGGTTAAGGTTGGGGTTAGATTTAGTCATAGCATAACATTCATTAGCTGCATTAATAATATCAGTTGTTGAAATGTGAATGTGTGTCACCAGGTGACCTATAGCTGGAGTGTACTCTGTGAGGTATAATGAGAAGGTAAGGTTCACATGCCCACTCAGCAGCTTCTGCCCTGTTATCTGCTTAATGCTGACTCAGCAACACACAAACACACACACCATCGAGTGATACAGAGAGAGTTGTATTTTGGCTTTATGATGTAAAAGTGTTTTTGTGCTTTTTATTTCTGATTTTTGCTAAGCGGAAGGCAATTTCCTCGGTGTGTGTGCACATGGGTGCATAGTTAGAAGATAATTAAAATGTTTTGCTCATGATGGCAATTAAGATGCAATATGACATGCACTAATTATAGACCTATACGCTGTTTTCTCCAAATCAAGAAACAGATTCTTAAAGATTTGATTCAGATGTTTTATTCAAGCTATTTCACATGGACGTTTCTTTAAAACAGTAAATAGAATATTGTGTAATGTTTGTGATTGGCTGGCAGGGGTGTGCTAATTTGTTATATGTTGACAAAAATCATATTTCTAAACTAACGATCCTGATAAAATGCAACCGTGTTAAAATGTAACTGTAACAATGAGCATAAATAATGGTTCAGAGCAGGACTATATTAGTGCTTTGTTATTTTAGCAGGAAAATTCATTTTGTGGAAATGAATTATTCAAAGGCTACAATATTTGGAAATGGTTTAATTAAATGTTTTAATGTTATTTGTCTGGGTTTTTTTTATGATATTAGGACATTTTCTTGGCTATCATCTTTTACATGTACTATATTTTGTGTAGTATCTCTGCTTCACATCTTCAGAATCCCTGGTTTGATCCTGAGCACAGGTTAATATCTGTATTGAGTTTCTGTTTCTAGCAGAAGTTTCCTCCTGGTTTTCACAGCTAACAAAAGAAAAAAAAGAAAAGCCAATGGATTGGTGAAGAAAGTGCATATAGGTGTGCATGGTGCCCTGTATTTGATTAGCATGCCACCAAGATATCCAACAAGCATACTCCTGATCATCCATAACTCATGATTATAGACAAGCCAGCTTCTTTTACTTGCCCAAGAACAAAAATTCATTATTTATTGAGTCCTCCACTCAAGTAATCTCATCCATTTAAAACTTAGGCGATCATAAAGTACATTTAGCACATTTACTTTTTGGTTTTGATCAGAATTTAGTGCTCGCTGAAGGCAAAAATATCTTTTTAGTGCGTTTTTTACGACACTTCATAAGTGCTCTGTATGATAACGAAGACCTTTTTCATATATACACAATCGGAAATGTCGCTAAAGTGACATTATAACTCATAAATTAGATTAGTTTGAATAAAGACAAACAAAGTAGAAAGTTCTTGCAGTACATACAGTATGCTTAAATTGTTGGTCATGTCCCGTAGCAAAAAGGACACAAGCTGTAATCAATTCTGTTTGTAAATATTATAAATACTATCAGCTGCCAAACATTACAGTGTATGTGGGTATACTATAGAGATGGAAGTGGATATCTGTTAGTATGTGAAGGAAACTCACTGAATTATAATCAGTTATTATTTCAGCATCCGTAAGAGATGGAGAGTGATCAGTCGAGTAAAAAAAAAACGATGTAGCTCCGGTTAGTCAAAAAAGCTGTGGCTGCTTTTATCTCTGGAAATGGGATTTGAGAAACTGGCATGGATTAAGCTTATGATCAAAGTGATCACTCATTTTTTCATTGTAAATTTCTAATCTTTGATACAAGTCAGTGGTTAAATTAATTCTTACAATATTTTTATTTAATACACGCTGAGTTCCATGGTGCTTTAACCTTATACCGAGGTTCTCTCTTGGCTGTCCGTGTGTCCTTGCACTGTGATCTGAAGAACAAAAAAAAAAAAAAAATACAATACGACAATATCCCTGTTCTCTGCGTCTTGTATTACAAACCGCACTGGTTTTATATGCACCACATGGTGTGCGATTTCTGAGCCTGAAACAAAGCACAAAGACTCAGGCACTGGCACAGAATTCAGAATACACATTCACATATTCAAGTAACACAAAGGGTGTACAAAACACAAAGTAAACACTGTATAAATCATCCATAACTCTTGATTACAGACAAGCCAGTTGCTTATACTTACCCAAGAACAAAAAAATCTCTACTGCATTCTCCATTCGAGCAATCTTAAAACTTCGGTCTTTAGCAATGATCCAAAAATAGAAATAGATTTCCCCAAACACAAGAGAGTATAAAAGTACCACTGGCTTACATTTCAGCAGACTTTAGTATAACTGAAACCTAATTGTAACCCTATGAGAAAGATTCTTAGGAAACTGATGGATATCTAAGCATAACCTTCAAACAGTTGTGATGGAATATGTGGGTGGTGTTAGAAACCCATTCAGATTATTTTGAATGGTTAATTCTGGAAAGCAATTTTTAAAACAGCCATTTAAGTGTTATTTTTATTTTATTAAGAACTGTGTAAAGATATTCAATCCCAGGTCCACCAAGCTGCCACTGCTGGGCCCCTGAGCAAGGTCCTTAACCCTCAATTGCTCAGTTGTATAGAAAAGTAGATGAATTGTAAGTCGCTCTGGATAAGGGTGTCTGCTAAATACCAGAAATGAGAAATGAGAAATATTTACAATCTTGTTGATCAAGTTGTTGCTTCCACACTGATGACAAGTTTTCTCAAGTTTTCAGTGACATAAGACATTTAAACAAGACATTTCGCCAACAGAACAGAGCTCAGAGATTTTTCCACACCAACGTTAACACAAAGAGAGATTAGTCGAGTAAAGAGACTATGATGAGGCTCATGTTTAAATGAAGTGAGTGAAAGACTTTTACCTCAGAGGCTGATGATAATTCTTTACATTTTGGCAGGACAATAGGTAAGGGTAATTTCAAAAGAAGTGGGATGAATATTTAAACAAAATTTTCATCCTATGCAGGTAACCAGGGTTTTAAAATGCTGGAACATTTACTTTTATGTGCAAAAGAGAAAAGTCTTTTTGTTCTGAGCCACTACAACCTGACCAGAATAAAATGGTTACTAAAAATGAGAATGCAGCTGAGATAAGGAAGAAAAAGAAAAGTATTTTCCTAGGCTACCATGGTACTGTGGGGGGGGGTAAAAAGGAATGAATGCACCCCCAATCCCCCCCCCCCTCTTTTTGTGTGTGTGGAAACTGAGGTTTCCTGAAGTAGCCTTTCAGATTGTCACTGCTGATCAATTCTGCCATTTGTTACTCGGCCCAACTACGTCATTTCCCCATTCTCCAAGTACTTCTGCAAATTTAAGCTGTGTTGTCATGGTGACCGGAGACCCACTCCAGCAGTAATTGGGACTCTCTGTACTGAGTGGGTAACCTGTTAACCCTGGGGATCAGACACCCCAATAGCACATTAAGTGCCTCTCAACTGGCATGATTAGGGCACTTGACCTCCTTACTGCAGAGAAAGACTGAGATTGACTGAGATAGATGGAGAGGCGAGGCGAGAAGAAACACTTCCATTTCCAAAAAAAAAAAAAAAAAACCTAAAGAAATCCTTAATAAACAGCAAAAAGCACAATAACAACATGCTAAAAAGGTACAATATAATTACAATTTTTGTTATATATTTTTTTTACTGATTAAAGATAAAACCCAAACACCAGCAAAGCAAATATATTAAAAGTGTTGCAAGTATTTAATTGAAAAGTTTTCTTTGAAAAGACCATTATTTAAGATTTGTTTATTATTATTATTATTATTTATTATTATTATTATTATTATTATTATTTATTTTTAAAGATTTCTGATCCTAGAAAGTCCACAGTACCAAGAGTTTTTGTGGGTTTTCATTTAATCTTATTACTTCAAGACAGGACATGTTTTTATTATTATTATTTTTTATTATTATTTATTTTTAAAGATTTCTGATCCTAGAAAGTCCACAGTACCAAGAGTTTTTGTGGGTTTTCATTTAATCTTATTACTTCAAGACAGGACATGTTTTTATTATTATTATTTTTTATTATTATTTATTTTTAAAGATTTCTGATCCTAGAAAGTCCACAGTACCAAGAGTTTTTGTGGGTTTTCATTTAATCTTATTACTTCAAGACAGGACATGTTTTTATTATTATTATTTTTTATTATTATTTATTTTAAAGATTTCTGACCCTAAAAAGTCCACAGTACCAAGAGTTTTGTGGGTTTTCATTTAATCTTATCAAGACAGGATATACACATAGGAAGAAAAAAAATCCTCACCATATGCGTTTTAAGCAAATACAAGATGCAAGAGTTCAAGCATGAAAAGAGTGCCCCTAATCTGCTGGTTCTCAGGCTCACTAACCCTGTAACACACACTAAACCAGAACATGGCCAGATCATCATCAGTGTAAACATCAAACAGCTCAAAATAAAGTAAAAGCCAAATATCTGGAACAATGTCAATGCTAAGCTTAGTCAGAGGAGTTATCAGGCTTTAAACAGGGAATATGCCTTGGCTGAGTATCTCCTCACTGTCAGAGGTACAAAGCAGAGACAGATAATGAGCAAGTACAGGCTCAGTGCCCACAGCCTCGTCTTTGAAAAGGGCAAGCAGAGAAACAGCTGGTTGTCCAGAGAGGAGAGACTGTGTGTTCACCGCACCACAGGTAATCTCGAGACAGAGATTCATTTCCTTTTCTGTTGTGAAAGAATTTTTTTACTGCAAGTTGTATGTGGAACCCCAAAAACAACAACAATTCACTGCTGGAAAAATCTGATTTTTCTGAGGGGAAACTTGCAAAAGAATCTCTCTCTGCTAGATATGAATTCACATGTACTTTCGTTGTATGTTGAGTATTTATCAAGTTTTCCAGAGATCCAGCCCATCATAATTCAGTCCTTTGCCATGTGACGTCATCACTACATGGATATTTCAGTCATCAACAATTTGGCCTTGTTGGCTTAATACCCATTATCTCATTTCTGATTGGTCTGTTTGTTTCTTACTCTTTGGCATTGCTTGATAGATTCGTACAGGTTTATCGATTGTATATATAGTCAGTTTGATTCCCAGAGTGTATGGGATGTGTGTGTTTTGAATAGTATGGGTTCTCATAGTTTCTGTCTTTTTTAAGGGAAGTTAGCTACTGGTGTGTCACAGATAGCTTGGGCTTTTGTTAGTTGTTTGGTCTGATGTACAGTATATTGGCATGTTGTCATTTATCTGTGTGCTCGTATGGTATCCCTCATGTAATCTTGGCCATTTATAAAATCTTTTCTTTATTTAATCATTCTGCTACAGCCTCCCTATGAAAGAAATGTAATGTAATCTTTTCAGTGGAAAGTAGCTAAAGCATGCAAAATGTTACCAGAAGTTGGCAGATGACACCATAGACTAATTTAAACATTAATATGTTTACATGCAGAATTAAGGTTTACGGAAGACACGTAAAGAATAGAATATTTGGAAGTAGGTAACGTGATTTTGTGATTAGTCACTGGGAACAATTATAATCGGTCACTGTTAGGAAACAATGATCAGTGATTTTTGGGAACAATGGTGATAAGTGATTTGTTGTTAGGAAACAGTGGTGACCAGCGACTGACTGTTGGAAACAATTGTGTTAAGTGATTAGCTACTGGGAACAATGGTGATCAGGGTTAAGCTGATGATCTGTGATCATCTGAGATCACTAAGTAAAACTCAACCAGACTTTATACACTGGTGCTGAGATGAACCTGCTCTCTTAGCATGTATCTCCAGCAGCTGTAATGTGAATTGGAGAGCTGCGTAAAGTACGATTGTAATTATCTCTCTCTCTTTTTTTAATTAAGAAAGTTATTACTGGTCATTGTCTGGGCAGAGTGGCTGACATTTCCGTTCTCCTATTCCAAAGTCAAATGGGAGGAGAGGAGTCTGAAGCACTGTTTTATTTGACAAAAAAAGCATTATATAAGAAACAGACATATTGGGTGAACTATAAACATTCTACAGAGAACTTGAGGAAGGTTTAGTAAGTTCAGCCAGGTGTGTGTAGACAGAGAAAGCAGTGGTAGCAGTAACCATTCACAAGGGTTTGTGGCTCAGATCTAATTAACCTACAGGGAGAACAACACCACATAACTCATGACCTCTGACCCCAACATCTGCTGAGTGTGCTCCCATCTCTCTCATTACATAGCTGGAATTGCTTTGTGTATAGCTTTATGTTTTAAAGCAGGCAAATGTGAACATGAACAGTTTGGTGTGTGTTTGTGTGTGTTTTGTTACTGACCTACAGCTTATTGTGTCTTGGAGAGTAACACTTTAACATAAAGTTCCGTAGAAACCTAGTAACTATGAAAGAACAAATCCAGGAATTATTTGATATTAGGTTTGAGTGAGTTTTGAATTTAGAACGATTGGACGCACTACATGTTTCTTTCATATTATATCTGCTTTTGTTGAAATCTACACTAATATGGTTTTTAAAATATTAGAAAATGTACATTTTGGAAATATACTGTGTATAAGGGAAAGACCAACATGTGTTGTTGTGGCCATCATGAGCCACCAAAAGACCTTCTTTTTGTTCTTCTGAAAAATATTTCCTCATTTGGTGTTTTGACGATAAGAGTGCTAACACGCTACTACAAAATCTCAAAATATCTGATCAGTTAGGTTGACACTATGCACAAGTCTTTCCAAACATATTCTGGCTCACTCATTGTTACTACCCTTCATATGTTAGTTGTTAGCTGTTACAATAAGGAACAGTATGAACCATGGGCTAAAACCCAAATATGGACAATGGAACAACAAGTGTTAACCAAATGTGGAAGAACATGCGAGACGAACCTTAACACAAATAGCATGTATTACAGTCTTTGGCTCAGTGCTAGTGCTTGGTGTGCAGCATGTCATCAAAATGGTGATGATGTACACCATCAGCTAAGCATTTATAATTACGTTTAATATCACTTAAACACAAAGAAATAACCTGCCAAAAAGCAAAAAGGTCAAGCACAAGTCTTTCAATGGCCTGTGTGAAGCCCAGAATCAGTCAACCAAATTATTACAGACTTATACTCAGCTTCCTAGCATTAAAAAAATAAAAAACAATAATGGATTAAAGTGTAAGTGTACTGCACCTCAGAGCGGAGTCATGTGACTTCAGCCGGAGGTGGAAATGTCACTTCCAGAATTAACCAACGGCTCAGAAAAGCTATTAAGAATAACATTATCAACACGACTGCCAGTTTAAAACTCCAGCTAAATGAAATACAACAACTATTTCCATTTGCCAAGGAAACAAGTTAACCTTTATGAGTAACCTGAATGGCTTTGCTCCTTCAGTTTTCATCAGAATGTCATAAAATGTATATATGATTTTTCTGTTAGCTTTCTTATCTCAGTATTCTGGTGCAAAACATCTGCACTAAAGTACAAATTAACCTCCTGGATTTTAGTGGAACATTTTAAGTGCACAGGATTTAATGGCGTAAAACTAAATTCCTATCTGTTGGATGGAAGCCCTGCTTGTTTTCTCCGCTTTTAAATGCAAAGCATTCTTAATGAAGGCGATCTTCATTCATCTCTGTATGGAGCGGGACTGTTTATAGCTCAGAAGTTGCATGGTTCAGGACGGCCCACTTCACACGCACAGGAGTTTAAAAGGAGGACTCAGACACACTTTCTACGCATATATTATTTTGGAAATCTATGAATAGACATCTTTTTGCTTTTAGCTAAATGACCTTAGCAGAGTTTAGTTTAGTTTCGCTTACTAAACCCTGTGTTCTATTTAGGGTTTTTTTTGTTTTTTTGTTTGCTAAAGCCTGTGTTATTCTCAAATATGTATTAGAGTGTAACACCGAAACTGGTCAGCTACTAATAAAATGAAAAGCCATGTGTGTTAAATGAGATATATTTATGATGGTTTATATGAGTGTTAATGCTAGCTAGGTTCCTCAGGTCTAGTGTTTCATGCTGTCCAGAATATAGTGTGATTCATGGTTTTTTATTGATTATATGGCATATTTTATTATTAAAAGCTTCTTGCCTTTCTTTACCTATCTCACTAGTCTCTTTTACAGTTCTACCTGATGTAAAAAGACTGCAGGAGCCAAATTTCATCATTTCTTTGCACTCTAGTCTATGTGACTCATTAGATATCTAATTGCAATTCAAGGCAAATCAAAGCTGTATCACTTAGGGAGGGGGCCGTCAGTTTACTCATCTGAATTAGTATTAATTTCATCTTAGTTTACAGTTTGCAAGGGTGTCGGAGCATTTATATGCAAAACCTGGCTGTAGACATCTACAGCTACTTGTAATGTTGTTAGCTCACATTAATCAGCCGGAAATATGAGCAACCCACTGGGAACTCTCCCGAGCCTTTCTATTACTGCTCGAGCATTGATCTCCACTTATCTTCATTCTGGTCCATTCATCTTTGTTCATTTTTAATCACTTGCATTCATGTTCATTTGTCTCCTCTCCATCCAGACTCATTCATCTGCACTCATCTCCATTCATCTCCACCCATCATCAATAGACTCCTTTTATCTCCAAAAATCTCCACTCATCTCCATTTACTGCCATTCATGTCCACTTTCCTCCATTAAACTCCCCTCATCTTTAATAATATCTACTCATTTCCACTCAACTCCAATAATTTCCACTCGTCTCCAATAATATGTTTCCACTCGTTTCCAAAAATGTCCACTCGTTTCCAATACTGTCCACTCATCTCTTCTCCTTCATTGTTTATCTCCTCTCCATTCAACTCCACTCACCTGCAGTCATCTCCACTCATCTCCAAGCATCGCCATTCGTCTGAAATCATCCCCGTCCATCTCCATTCATCATCACTCATTTCCGTTAAAGTACATCCCTATGTACTAATCACCACACATTTCCATTCACCTCCACTCATCACCACTCATCCCAAGTCATTTATGTTCTTCAATAACCTTCAATGATCTCTAATCCTCTCCTTTCATTTCCACTCATCTCCACTCATTACCAATAAAATCCACTCATGTCCTCTTCAATCATTTCCACTGAACTCCATTCATCACCACTCACCTCCCTTCATCTGAAATCACCTCCAATCAACTCAGCTCCATTCACCCCAATTCAACCTTACTCCTAATCATTAAACTACACTCTTACCTATCACCACACCTCTCCATTTACCTCCACTCATCACCACTGACCCCCAGTTATCTCCATTCTTCACTGAACGCGAATCGTCTCCTCTCATCTCCATTCATCTACACTCATATCTACTCATCTCCAATAATCTCTACTTTTCTCCATCACCTGCAGTCATCTCCAAGCATCTCCATTCATCTAAAATCATCCCCAGCCATCTCCATTCATAAATATTAAACATCATTAATAGCCATTAAACTACATTCCTATGCACTCATCACCATACATTTCCATTCGCCTCCACTCATCACCACTCATCCCTAGTCATCTTGGTTCTTCTTCAATAACCTCCAATGATCTCTAATCCTTCATTTCCACTCAGCTCCACTCATTACCAATAATATCCACTCATGTCCTCTTCATTTATTTCCACTCACCTCCATTCATCCGAAATCACCTCCAATCAACTCTCATCTCCATTCACCCCAATTCAACTTCACTCTTGAACTACATTCCTACATACTCATCACCACGCATCTCCATTCACTTCCACTCATCCCCACTGACCTCCTAGTCATCTTCATTCTTCTTCGCTAATCCTCTCCTCTAATCTCCATTCATCTACACTCATATCAACTCATATCTCCAATAATCTCCACTTTTCTCCATTCACCTGCATTCTTCTCCACTCATCTCTACTCCTGTCCAATGATCCCCACTCATTTCCAAGAATCCCAAGGATTAGACCATGGAAATGGGAAAGCAATGTCAGTCGCACTAGAGCTCTGGATGAAGCAAGCAGTAGTGCCAAAACATCAAAGCACATTTTCAGTAAATTTCAGTAAAAGTTTAAGATCTACAGTGAGTTTTTAGGCCAGGATGAAGCAGATCTTTTCTCTATGGGTTCAAAACTGGAGGAGAAGCTGCTCCAGATGCCCCAGTCACTGTCCTAATTAAAAAAGACTGACTAGAAGAAGGCAAAAACAACATGATAAAAGACAAAAGGATGTTTTGCAACAGTAATCCCCAGTGTGACCCAGTCCTCCTCTCCAGCAGAACTGGAAAACAAGTTGGGAATTGAGTAAGAGCTTGCTTCTTCTTTTTTTCTGGAGTGGAAACCTACTTTACTGTGTGAGAGTTTGGGGGGGGGTATATTGCACCACTTTACCCTTGTAGAGGCACAACGGATTCGTTTTGCTCCGAGAAACATCTCATTACATATCATTCGTAAAAGATCACCTCCTTTGACACACCTATTACAGTGATGTGAGACGAGCTGCAGCGACACTTTTCCACTCCTTCTTGTTATGGTTACTGAAGAATCCGAAGCAGCAGTATTGATAGATCACTTGATAGATGAGGATAGAGTCCTTGCCAGTGCTGATAATCAGGAGTGACTAATCCGCCTCTCTCCCATAGAGATGTGAGGGCATCCTAGATCCTTTCAGAGTACTTCAGTCTTTTTCACTCCATCAGCAATTACCTGTCAGAGCTAATTATACACACAAAGACATTTTCTTGCTCTGACTCTTTTCCACTTCCATCATCTCCGTCCTCTGATAAACTGCCTCTTGAGGTTTCACTTTAGATATTTAACACTTTGTAGCCTTCAGTGTGGTATTATATGAAAAAATCGAGCCTAATGACAGATTGCATATTGAGTGAAAGCCGATTGTCGTGCAGTAATGGAGAATCAGTTCTAACTGTGTGTGTAGGTGTTTATGAATGTGTGATTGTGTAGCAATTAAGGACATTTAATCTCATTTCAGATGATACTGCTTATCGTTTTCCACTGTGCATAAAAGTGCAGATGTGCTATAATTACAGCTTAGATGAAGGACCAAGGCTAAAAGGGACCATTATTATTTTATTTTTTTTTCCAAAGAAAAATCTGCACTCATGTGTGAGCATAACTGAGTCATACACAGAATGGGTATATGATTAGAAGTGTGTGTGTGTGTGTGTGTGTGCAGGCATTGGTCTATCTGCACTGTTGGTTTTGATGGGAAAATGTGTGTTGGTGTGTGGTGGGAGGCGATCAACCATAGCTCAGAGATCAAGCAGCAATGACCTAATGTCTCTCTCTCTCTCTCTCTCTCTCTCACACACACACACTCACACTTGCTCTGCATCCCTGTAGGCATGGGCCACTTTAATTCCAGAGACGTTTTATCACTTCTCTTCAACTTTAACTCAAAAGACACATCCCTATCCACCTCTCTAAAGCTCGTTAAAGACATTTTACCGTTAATTAGCCAAAGTCCACCCACACACATTTCAACCTGTTTTATTAGACTGACCTCCAATTTCCTTCTGCGACTGTTCGGGATTTCATCACCCCTCAGTGCGGTACTTCACCTCTAGCGTCTGTTAATGTGAAACTTTTGATTTCCCTTATGCATTCTGGGAGGTGTAGTTCTGAAATTGAGCTGTAGTAGTGAAATGGAACATGATAGAATACAATAAAGGTCGATTTACTGTAGGTGTTCTGCTTCAGTCGCCAGGAATCGATTTCCAATGCTTTGTATGAAATGCGCTGTGATGCTCGATGATAAGTGTGTGAGAGTGTGTGATATGCTCTGTTATCTTTTAAGAGTGCCGTTATGTAGCAGTGCAAATGGCACTTAAATTAAAACGGGCATGTTTGTTATAAGAGCATTTTCACAGGGCTCTCTCTCTCTCTCTATCTCTCTCTCTCTCTATCTATCTATCTCTGAGCCCTGTGAAAGTGGTCTTATATATATATATTTATATATATATATAAATATAAAATATATATAAAATGTTTGTTACCATTAATCCACATATCTTCCCCTTTTGTCCACATCTGCTGATTCACTGTCATTACTGTGCAATGACAACACTCAACACTCACTAAGTGATTTATTCTAATTAAGTTAATAGCTAGTGCAGTCATCATGAAGTTGCCACGGTAACTGGATACTTGAAGTATGTCCTCTTTGGACCCCTCACCAAATACTACACTCAAAATACAGTACTTTATCACATACAATAATCATTTTATTTCTAAGATATTCAGAATATACCGTTTTAGTTAAAACTGTCAATCTTTCATCGATCTATTGGTTTATTTTCACTTTCCCACAATCCCCTTCGACTGCATGCTGATAGTGGTGGTAGGGGGATTTACTGTAGCGTTCACTTCCTCTCAATGTAAAGAGAGTTATGTAGCAGTGTAGAAGTGGGAAACGCAGAACTAGGAATTGCATGAGGTTCAGCTTTTAAGGACACCTCCATGTTATATAAAATGTCGGTATAACTCCTTTAAAATGAATGAAGTTCCGCTTTGTTTGCTGTTGATGTTTGGGCAGCCATGTTGATTTGATGTCACTTGCTAAACTTGAGGGTTACGGTTAGTGTTAGGAGAACATCCTGAGTTATGGTTGAGGAGAATGTCCAACAGGTATTCTGAATTTAAGGGTATTTACTTGTTTTTTTCTTATAGTCGGAGGGTGCAATAAACTATTTTTTGTGATGGGAAAAGCGGGATTAAAAAAAAATAAGCAGAGGAAATTAAGTACAGTGTTTGTCAAAGTCAGTAAGGTTTCATCTATCAGCAAACTCACTTA
Organism: Hemibagrus wyckioides; assembly: GCF_019097595.1. Taxonomy (NCBI): domain Eukaryota; kingdom Metazoa; phylum Chordata; class Actinopteri; order Siluriformes; family Bagridae; genus Hemibagrus; species Hemibagrus wyckioides. The sequence goes on along the minus strand of NC_080723.1, from coordinate 16,481,040 downwards.
AAGCTGTATAATCAAGCTTTTTCATTTGTCTTCCCTCTAACACAGATCTCTCTTTTCCTCACTTTAAAGCTTCAATTCTGCAAACATTCCTAAATTTAAACCTGGTGCTTCTCCATAAATTTTCTAATAACACCAGTGGGATTCAACAGAAAGGTGAAATAATGCCCTCTGCTAAGAGACTTTGTTGAGAGCAACATCTTCCACCCTTGTCTAGTTCTTGTCCTGAGGCCTTGTTTCCCCATTAATGGTGAACATATCCCTTGAAATCCCATTACATCCTTTAGCTGAAACTGCTTTCCATCCCGCCGCCGCACACACAGGCATTTTATTTGCTTTATTCTGTAATGAAATGTGAAATAGTAATTATGTTGCAGTGAAAGAGGGCAGCGCTGTTAGTGGTGTAAATCCTACATAGTGATTAGGGTGTCTCTCACAGCTCTCTCTCTCTTTCTCTCTCTCTCTCTCGTTCTAAAGAAGAAAGAGGTCCTCTATTTTTTTTTCTCCAGTCCTTCACTCTTTATCCCTACAGGTATGCGGGAGAGAAATATTATTACATCAAAGCGGCGTGACATTAACACCAATTATTCTGTGTGTGTGTTTGTGTGTAAGGCAAAAAAAATAAAAAGTAAGGAGTTTGATTTCCTGCCTGAGGAGCCAAGGAGAAACAAACACAATGAGAAAGTTCATGGGTTTCCTAGCTCCACTGACTGACTTTTAAAAGTGTTGCCATAAAAAGAACATTTAGTACATACGGTTTAGATAGCTTGCATCAGTTCTGGGTCACTGTGAGAGATTGTGAGAGCCTATTACATACACAGTTGAATGCACTAGTGATGCTTGTCTGTACTTGAGCAAACAAAGCCAAGTGTGTGTACATCAATGTCACAGGAGACATCTTTATCTAGAGTGAATTAAAGAAGGGTTTAAACAAAACAATACAAAAGAAACAAGCAAACAAAAATCAACCCCATTACAAGAAAGTTCCAAGCATCCATCCATCCATCCATCCATCAATTCTCTACACCATTTTTCCTGCTGGTCTCAGGCTATCTGGAGTCTATACCAGGAGACTCAGGGCATAAGGCAGGGCACACCCTGGGCAAGATGCCAATCTATCACAGGGCACAGTAGTGCACACACACACACTCACACACCCATTCACACACACAGATTTCAACTAAATTAAAAATTGTATTGTTCACATACATACTAATATACATTATTACATGCAGTGAAATGCTTTTTATTGAATATATCTATTTATTTATTAAATATCTATTTATCTTGTTTTATCTATTTCTTTCTTTCTTTCTTTCTTTTCTATTTATCTATTTAAATTGAGTAAAGATAAGAGTCAAAAATGGAAATTAAAAGTAACATAAAATGGAATGGAATCAAATAAAATGGAATTAAAATATTTTTTACAATAAAATAATAACAAATAAAAATAAAATAAGATTTGTAGCGGTATTTTGTAGAAGATAATACAGCTATGAATTTCTCATTCTAATTTCTCATTCTAGGGTCATTTTAGTTCTAGCTTGTTTAAGTGATTGCTGAAGAGGTGAGGCTTCAGTCTTGATTTGAAGGCCATCGTTTAGTGGTCCAGGCAGTCAAGCTGAGTTCATTCCATCACTTTAATACAAGTACAGAGAAGAGCTTTCATGCATAACTACCTTATTTCCAGAGGGACTGAAATGTATTTGAGGTGTACTTGATGAGAACACCAGGGTTTGAGAAATGTCTTGAGGTAGTTGTGGAGCTGATAAATTTAAGGCTATTTAGTTAAGAATCAGTGCTTTAAGTGTTATTCTGGCAGATTGAAGACACCAGTGGATGGAGTGATAGTGTGGTGGAATAGTGTGGGACATGCACAGCTGTGTTCTGGATCAACGACAGGGGTCTGATGGTGCGCAGGGGAAGACCTGCCAGGAGCAAGATGTAATAGTGCAATCTCAAAATGACAGGGGTCCTGAGCAGCCTCTCTGGAGAGTAATGACTGAAGCCTGTTGAAAGGGGACTAGCAATGTGAGCAGAGAACTACTTCAAGGTTTCATGTGTGGTCAGATGTGTGTTCAGTGTGGTCTCTGGGGGGATGACAAGAATTTGATGTGAGGACACAACTCCAGGGATTATGCAGCTCGTTCTTTCAGGGATTCAGTTTTGGATGATAAGCTGCCAGACTTGCTAAGATACAAGCTGAAACTGTGTGTGGATGTCACCGCCATAGCAGTAATAGGAAGCACACACTGGAGGAGCAGAGCAGGTAAAGGCAGAAAATGAAAAGCATTTTGAAAGCAAGCCCTGGGTCTTGTGCTACCGTGAAAAGACATTGACCTTGGGATGTGTGAAAAGCCTGCATGAATCACATGGCACTTGATATGACCATTCCTCAAAGTAGAAAGCAATCCAGCACCATGCTGAACCACTTGTTCTTCTTCTGAGTCTCATGAGAATGAAATGAGTCTCATGAGTCTTTTGTTCAGGATAAGGACTGACAATGCGGCTTATCTGGCAGAGTAAAGTTTGTCAATAAGAGCCGCAAGGGATCCATGCCTGATTAAACCTGATTAAAACAGAAGGAATCCTGGTGTAGTCGATGCTTGTTTTTTTTTCTTCTTCTCATAGTCAGAAGTTGGAAATTTCAAGTTTTAGTTCATTGTACCATTAGTCCTTTAGTATGTGAACCACTCAAATAGATCAGTTTAAAAAAATATATCTGAACACACAGTATCAAACAAACCTAACTGTGTATATAGGCTTGTGAGAAACGCATACAAAACATGGGGTTCGGGAAACGAGGGATTAAATAAAATATGATAAAATAAAGTATAGTATTCGTCAAAGTCAGTGTCTGTTTACAAGGTCAATTCAGTGTAGTTTTGCCTGCACACACATCTCTTATTTTCTCTCTTTTAATTAAGTTAAGCCTTTATTTGTCACATATACATTACTGCACAGTGAAATTCTTTCTTCAGTTGAGGTCAGAGCACATGATGCAGCACCCCTGGAGCAGGGAGCAAGTTGAGGGCTTTGCTCAAGGGCCCAACATTGGTGCTGGAACCCCGAGTTTCCGATCAATAATGCATTGGCTTAACAACGTGAGCTACCACCTTCTTAAAAAAGCTTACTGGTACGCACCTGGTATTCCCAGCCAGTCTCCCATCCAAGTACTAACCTGGTCTGACTCTGCTTAACTCCCGAGATCAGACGTTCTCAGCGTGGTATGGCCATAAGAGAAACATCACACAGCGCCAGTGGTACGAACCCAGTAACTCAAGAGAACACACCGGATTGTGCTTCTAAGAAGTAACCACTGGTGCAAAGCTTCAATTCTGTAAACATTCCTAAATGTAAAATGATGCTACTACATAATTCTAATAACCAGTGGACTTCACCAGAGAGGTAAAATGTTTGCTACAACGAACACCTGCAGCCTCACTGACTTTGAGGATAAGATTGAATGCCTATGTCCTAGAGCTGCTAAAGTGAGAAAACTGCTTACAGGCACCTTCAAGAATTGTAGAGAGGAAGGAGGGCAATAATAGAAGTTGATGGTTGTTAACACCCGCGGTGTCCAGTGTTGGCTTGTTGCAAAATGTTTATATCACTTGCTGTCAGTATGTAACCAGAGGTTATGGAGATATTTACAATGGAAGTCATGAAGTGAATGGGGGTCTTACGAGAGCATCTGAAACACTGTGGATAGATTCCGCAGGAGGTGGTTGGACTGCTGATGGGAATGAAAAGCTTTAGAGATACTGAAGCCAAAAAGGCTAACAGGTTTTACACTAAAACCAGAAAACTACCTTTCCATGCAGTTAATAACTCAAAGTAAAAAAAATAAAAGATTATTGAATTCATCAGACATTGTACGTTGTCTTTCATCGTCTTATTTTGTTGTCTCATTATTAAAAAATTTCATACTTTCAACGAGATGAAGTTTATCTGTAACCTCTGGCTTAAATAAATCTCTGAATATTAAAGCTTTTTTATCACAATTTTTAACACAAAAAGCTGTGGTTCTCAAGACTGTAGTCATTTAAGATTTATTCCTAGATTAACTAAATTAATCTCGTGCTGGTATTAAATATAATATAATACATGTAATAAATAAAATGTTGCTTTATTGCCATGGCAACACTAGCTCACCTAGATGACAGCAGGCCCCAGATTGTGTATTCACGTAATTGTTTAGCTTAATACCAATGTGTAAAAATAATTATTACATTTGTTTCATCAGTCATGAGAGAGATAAAATGATAATTATTTAACAAATCTATTTCTTTTATTAATTCATTTCCCAGTGTGTGAGCACCTGATGTAGAGATGCACAGAGGCGTGATGTACCGAAGTGACAGGAGTGAGATTTTTCTCTCTTTGTGGAGGCAGCAGATGCAAGTGCAGATTTGTTAGTAACAGATTTGAAACAACTGAAACAAGAATAGAGTATGGATGTAAAACTAAATGTAAGCTGGTGGAATACACAGTGATACGTATACACAAGCTTGACCACTATATACACGGAATACTTAAATATTGGTGCTTAATAGAGTTAACACAGAACTGGTGTACATGATCAAATGACATGGTCAGGTGATATGCTGGGACTGATGGGTAATGTAGTTCATGTAACCATGATGCATAGGTGTTTACACAAGACATTCGGCATTCATTTAGATCCTCTAAATTAAAAAATATGTGAAATAGTAAGATGTAAGATGTATATGTAATGGAGGTCAGCAGTAGTTGCTGTGCAGGTAAACTTCACTACCCTGATCTCAGTAGGCGAACTAGCGACCGATACTAGAGGCTGCAGTCTTTAGACTCCTTGTTAGAGTGCTCACCTCCCATGCTGGAGACCCGGGTTTGAGACCCACTCGGAGTGGTATCGTGTAGGATCTGGGGGGGTTACATTGGTGCCATGACCCGGATGGGAGTGAGGATTAGGGGGGTGAGTGTAACAGAGGTCAGCAGTAGGTGCTGTGCAGGTAAACCTCACTCCCCTGATCTCAAGAGGTGAACTAGCAATCAACACTAGAGGCTGCAGCCTTTAGCCTCCTTGTTAAAGCGCCCACCTCCCATGCCGGAGACTCGGGTTCAAGACCCACTCGGAACGTATCGTGTAGGACCCGGAGGGGGAGTTACATATATAAGACTCAATATAATGTAAACATCAAATGATATATTAGATTATAAGTCATTGGGTAGGCTGTGGAAGAGACAGTGACAACACACAAGCTGTTTCATGTTTTTCTATTCTTCCGTTGTACTTCAGTTTAGTTTTATTTGGCGAAAAAGTGGGACTTTTCTATTCTCATGAAGGTTCTGATGTAATGAACATAACAGCAACCAATTATTGGGACAAATTCAAAATCACATTCTACCCTCAAAATAGTATGTTAAACACATATATTAGCTGAAATTCCAGCCAAAAGAAATAGGGGAAATCCACCAAGGCTGTGTGTGTCCAGGGTTATGGGGATTATCAAGCGTAGCCAGGATTAGCCTTCCCCTGCTGCTAACCTTATCATGCTATATGCAGACACAGTAAGATCCTGGTGTTTCCCACTGTAATACATAAAGGTGACCAATTTTCAGCTTTTTCTATAAGCTGGACTATTTTCCGTTTTATCCATTTTCTATTTTATCCACCGATCTATTTATTAGAAATGTAAAAGTCAACAAAGTTTAGAGAGAGAGAGAGAGAGAGAGAGAGAGTGAGGCAGGCAGACAGCAAGACAGGGAGCGGGAGAGACAGACAGAGTCAAACAGACAGGGTTTCAAATGTCCTTTTTTGTGCATCATCATTTTTGTCCCCAGCACTTGTCAAAACAAAATTACGCCCATGGTTGGAGAGAAGGACAAAAGATGTAAACAAGGACAGCACTTGGACAGAATGAGAGACAGAAACATTACTCAAGACTGATGGAAGGAACTGTGTTTAAAAACCTTTTTAGTGTGCTACTGTGTTGGCCAATTAAAAATTAATTGCTTGTGTGTGTGTGTGTGTGTGTGGTGCATGCACATGGTGCACTAGAACCAATCGCTAGGTTAAACAGAAGCTGCTTGATTACTCGAGCCTTTATGGAGGGCAAAACATCACTTTCATCTTTCATCATCATGATCATCTCTCTCTCTTTCTCTTTCATACTCTCTCTTCCTCTGTCTCTCTTATGCCATTTATCAACTGGAATCACTAGCATCCCTCATTTCTTTCATCATTTCATTGCTTTTTCCCCCACTAAACACACACATAGACACACACACACACACACACATTGTGGAACAGTGTTTGAAAATGAATGGTGTTTTTCCTCTTCATTTTTCTTTCTAATGGAAAAATAATCAAGCACTTCAGAGAACAAACAGCCCTTTGAGCAATACACACTTCACCAAGCAGAGAATGCATGTTCATGCCTATAACTCTGTCTGTGTGTGTGTGTGTGTGTGTGTACCACTACAGAAACACCTTTTTAGCACACTGACCACTCTGGAGTGTGTTTTGGTAATAGTGTTCTGATCATGCAGTAGGTTGAGTCAGTAATAAGGCTTTGTGTCAATAATGATGGTTACTGTGATCACCCTGTAGTGTGTGTTACTAATAAGGCACTGTGTCAGTAATGATGGTGACTGATCACTCTGGAGTTTGTGTCAGTAATGATGGTGACTGATCACTCTGGAGTTTGTGTCAGTAATGATGGTTACTGTTCACTCTGGAGTTTGTGTCAGTAATGATGGTGACTGTTCACTCTGGAGTTTGTGTCAGTAATGATGGTTACTGTTCACTCTGGAGTTTGTGTCAGTAATGATGGTTACTGATCACCCTGGAGTTTGTGTCAGTAATGATGGTTACTGATCACCCTGGAGTTTGTGTCAGTAACGATGGACACTGTTCACTCTGGAGTTTGTGTCAGTAATGATGGTTACTGTTCACTCTGGAGTTTGTGTCAGTAATGATGGTTACTGATCACCCTGGAGTTTGTGTCAGTAACGATGGACACTGTTCACTCTGGAGTTTGTGTCAGTAATGATGGTTACTGATCACCCTGGAGTTTGTGTCAGTAACGATGGACACTGTTCACTCTGGAGTTTGTGTCAGTAATGATGGTGACTGATCACTCTGGAGTTTGTGTCAGTAACGATGGTCACTGTTCACTCTGGAGTTTGTGTCAGTAATGATGGTTAGTGTTCACTCTGGAGTTTGTGTCAGTAATGATGGTTACTGTTCACTCTGGAGTTTGTGTCAGTAACAATGGTTACTGTTCACTCTGGAGTTTGTGTCAATAACAATGGTTACTGTTCACTCTGGAGTTTGTGTCAGTAATGATGGTGACTGTTCACTCTGGAGTTTGTGTCAATAACAATGGTTACTGTTCACTCTGGAGTTTGTGTCAGTAATGATGGTGACTGTTCACTCTGGAGTTTGTGTCAGTAACAATGGTTACTGTTCACTCTGGAGTTTGTGTCAGTAACAATGGTTACTGTTCACTCTGGAGTTTGTGTCAGTAATGATGGTGACTGTTCACTCTGGAGTTTGTGTCAATAACAATGGTTACTGTTCACTCTGGAGTTTGTGTCAGTAATGATGGTGACTGTTCACTCTGGAGTTTGTGTCAATAACAATGGTTACTGTTCACTCTGGAGTTTGTGTCAGTAATGATGGTGACTGTTCACTCTGGAGTTTGTGTCAGTAATGATGGTTACTGTTCACTCTGGAGTTTGTGTCAGTAACAATGGTTACTGTTCACTCTGGAGTTTGTGTCAGTAACAATGGTTACTGTTCACTCTGGAGTTTGTGTCAGTAATGATGGTTACTGTTCACTCTGGAGTTTGTGTCAGTAACGATGGACACTGTTCACTCTGGAGTTTGTGTCAATAACAATGGTTACTGTTCACTCTGGAGTTTGTGTCAGTAACAATGGTTACTGTTCACTCTGGAGTTTGTGTCAGTAACAATGGTTACTGTTCACTCTGGAGTTTGTGTCAGTAATGATGGTTACTGTTCACTCTGGAGTTTGTGTCAGTAACAATGGTTACTGTTCACTCTGGAGTTTGTGTCAGTAACAATGGTTACTGTTCACTCTGGAGTTTGTGTCAGTAATGATGGTTACTGTTCACTCTGGAGTTTGTGTCAGTAATGATGGTTACTGTTCACTCTGGAGTTTGTGTCAGTAACAATGGTTACTGTTCACTCTGGAGTTTGTGTCAGTAACAATGGTTACTGTTCACTCTGGAGTTTGTGTCAGTAATGATGGTTACTGTTCACTCTGGAGTTTGTGTCAGTAACGATGGACACTGTTCACTCTGGAGTTTGTGTCAATAACGATGGTTACTGTTCACTCTGGAGTTTGTGTCAGTAACGATGGTTACTGTTCACTCTGGAGTTTGTGTCAGTAATGATGGTTACTGTTCACTCTGGAGTTTGTGTCAGTAATGATGGTGACTGATCACTCTGGAGTTTGTGTCAGTAATGATGGTTACTGTTCACTCTGGAGTTTGTGTCAGTAATGATGGTGACTGATCACTCTGGAGTTTGTGTCAGTAATGATGGTGACTGATCACTTTGGAGTTTGTGTCAGTAATGATGGTGACTGATCACTCTGGAGTTTGTGTCAGTAATGATGGTTACTGTTCACTCTGGAGTTTGTGTCAGTAATGATGGTTACTGTTCACTCTGGAGTTTGTGTCAGTAATGATGGTGACTGATCACTCTGGAGTTTGTGTCAGTAATGATGGTGACTGATCACTCTGCAGTTTTTGTCAGTAATGATGGTGACTGTTCACTCTGGAGTTTGTGTCAGTAATGATGGTTACTGTTCACTCTGGAGTTTGTGTCAGTAATGATGGTCACTGTTCACTCTGGAGTTTGTGTCAGTAATTATGGTTACTGTTCACTCTGGAGTTTGTGTCAGTAATGATGGTTACTGTTCACTCTGGAGTTTGTGTCAGTAATGATGGTCACTGATCACTCTGGGGTTTGTCAGTAATTATTGTTACTGATCACTCTGCAGGTTATGTCATTAATGATGGAGCAGCTGAGTGATCAACAACAGCTGATCACTCTGGAGTTTATGTCATTAATGATGGTGACTGATCACTCTGGAGTTTGTGTCAGTAATGACGGTTACTGATCACCCTGGAGTTTGTGTCAGTAACGATGGTCACTGTTCACTCTGGAGTTTGTGTCAGTAATGATGGTTACTGTTCACTCTGGAGTTTGTGTCAGTAATGATGGTGACTGATCACCCTGGAGTTTGTGTCAGTAACGATGGACACTGTTCACTCTGGAGTTTGTGTCAGTAATGATGGTTACTGATCACCCTGGAGTTTGTGTCAGTAACAATGGTCACTGTTCACTCTGGAGTTTGTGTCAGTAATGATGGTTAGTGTTCACTCTGGAGTTTGTGTCAGTAATGATGGTTACTGTTCACTCTGGAGTTTGTGTCAGTAACAATGGTTACTGTTCACTCTGGAGTTTGTGTCAATAACAATGGTTACTGTTCACTCTGGAGTTTGTGTCAGTAATGATGGTGACTGTTCACTCTGGAGTTTGTGTCAGTAACAATGGTTACTGTTCACTCTGGAGTTTGTGTCAGTAACAATGGTTACTGTTCACTCTGGAGTTTGTGTCAGTAATGATGGTGACTGTTCACTCTGGAGTTTGTGTCAATAACAATGGTTACTGTTCACTCTGGAGTTTGTGTCAGTAATGATGGTGACTGTTCACTCTGGAGTTTGTGTCAATAACAATGGTTACTGTTCACTCTGGAGTTTGTGTCAGTAATGATGGTGACTGTTCACTCTGGAGTTTGTGTCAGTAATGATGGTTACTGTTCACTCTGGAGTTTGTGTCAGTAACAATGGTTACTGTTCACTCTGGAGTTTGTGTCAATAACAATGGTTACTGTTCACTCTGGAGTTTGTGTCAATAACGATGGTTACTGTTCACTCTGGAGTTTGTGTCAGTAACGATGGTTACTGTTCACTCTGGAGTTTGTGTCAGTAATGATGGTTACTGTTCACTCTGGAGTTTGTGTCAGTAATGATGGTGACTGATCACTCTGGAGTTTGTGTCAGTAATGATGGTTACTGTTCACTCTGGAGTTTGTGTCAGTAATGATGGTGACTGATCACTCTGGAGTTTGTGTCAGTAATGATGGTGACTGATCACTTTGGAGTTTGTGTCAGTAATGATGGTGACTGATCACTCTGGAGTTTGTGTCAGTAATGATGGTTACTGTTCACTCTGGAGTTTGTGTCAGTAATGATGGTTACTGTTCACTCTGGAGTTTGTGTCAGTAATGATGGTGACTGATCACTCTGGAGTTTGTGTCAGTAATGATGGTGACTGATCACTCTGCAGTTTTTGTCAGTAATGATGGTGACTGTTCACTCTGGAGTTTGTGTCAGTAATGATGGTTACTGTTCACTCTGGAGTTTGTGTCAGTAATGATGGTCACTGTTCACTCTGGAGTTTGTGTCAGTAATTATGGTTACTGTTCACTCTGGAGTTTGTGTCAGTAATGATGGTTACTGTTCACTCTGGAGTTTGTGTCAGTAATGATGGTCACTGATCACTCTGGGGTTTGTCAGTAATTATTGTTACTGATCACTCTGCAGGTTATGTCATTAATGATGGAGCAGCTGAGTGATCAACAACAGCTGATCACTCTGGAGTTTATGTCATTAATGATGGTTACTGATCACTGTGGAGTTTACCAGTAATGACGGTCACTGATCAATCTGCAGTTTGTGTCAGTAATGATGGTCACTGATCACTCTGGAGTTTGTGTCAGTAATGATGGTCACTGAACACTCTGGAGTTTGTGTCAGTCGCAGGGGTTATTAATCACTATGGAGTTTGTCAGTAATGAGGCTTCTGTAAGTTCCCCTGTTCTCCTGCACGCTCACACCTCATAGTTCGTTCATCAACAGCTGCAAGTCATTAGCATCTAATCCCATTTTTTTTTTTACAGGCTCAGGTACAGGAGGCTGTGATGTCCATATGAACACCAGGATGTTGATGACTATAAAAAAGGGTACTCAGAACATCAATATAGATTTAGAACTCAGACAGTTCCCTGGTAGCACATGTCAATTGGGTCAGCTACACAGACAGCAGGTCAGCAACTTTGTATATTGTGACAGGTTGATGTACAGGTAAGGAGATCAGAGATTCACATGGGTCCGGATCTTCTCACACAATGAATGTAGGTGGCTCCTGAGTGACCAGCTCTCAGTGGGTAGTAGAAATAATAAAACACAAATGTTCTACTTGCCTCAGACATAGATAAACAGATCTCCATCAATTTTATATCCATGGTGCAGATAAATAGGGTATCCTCTAAGTTGGCATTCACTGAGCATAAAAACCCGAAGTAAAAAAAAGGCATGTAGCAAAAAGTCTTTTTCATGAAAACGTGTCTTTTATAAAAAGCTGTCTGAGCAACTGAAAAAAAGACATAATTTTGCTAGTAAAAGCCACATACACTATATTGCCAAAAGTATTCGCTCACCTGCCTTGACTCGCATATGAACTTAAGCGACATCCCATTCCTAATCCATAGGGTTCAATATGACGTCGGTCCACCCTTTGCAGCTATAACACCTTCAACTCTTCTGGGAAGGCTGTCCACAAGGTTTAGGAGTGTGTTCATGGGAATTTTTGACCATTCTTCCAGAAGCGCATTTGTGAGGTCACACACTGATGTTGGACGAGAAGGCCTGGCTCTCAGTCTCCGCTCTAATTCATCCCAAAGGTGTTCTATCGGGTTGAGGTCAGGACTCTGTGCAGGCCAGTCAAGTTCATCCACACCAGACTCTGTCATCCATGTCTTTATGGACCTTGCTTTGTGCACTGGTGCACAGTCATGTTGGAAGAGGAAGGGGCCAGCTCCAAACTGTTCCCACAAAGTTGGGAGCATGGAATTGTCCAAAATGTCTTGGTATGCTGAAGCATTCAGAGTTCCTTTCACTGGAACTAAGGGGCCAAGCCCAGCTCCTGAAAAACAACCCCACACCATAATCCCCCCTCCACCAAACTTTACACTTGGCACAATGCAGTCAGACAAGTACCGTTCTCCTGGCAACCGCCAAACCCAGACTTGTCCATCAGATTGCCAGATGGAGAAGCGCGATTCATCACTCCAGAGAACGCGTCTCCACTGCTCTAGAGTCCAGTGGCGGCGTGCTTTACACCACTGCATCCGACGCTTTGCATTGCACTTGGTGATGTATGGCTTGGATGCAGCTGCTCGGCCAAGGAAACCCATTCCATGAAGCTCTCTGCGCACTGTTCTTGAGCTAATCTGAAGGCCACATGAAGTTTGGAGGTCTGTAGCGATTGACTCTGCAGAAAGTTGGCGACCTCTTCGCACTATGCGCCTCAGCATCCGCTGACCCCGCTCCGTCAGTTTACGTGGCCTACCACTTCGTGGTTGAGTTGCTGTCGTTCCCAAACACTTCCACGTTCTTATAATACAGCTGACAGTTGACTGTGGAATATTTAGGAGCGAGGAAATTTCACGACTGGATTTGTTGCACAGGTGGCATCCTATCACAGTTCCACGCTGGAATTCACTGAGCTCCTGAGAGCGACCCATTCTTTCACAAATGTTTATAAAAACAGTCTGCATGCCTAGGTGCTTGATTTTATACACCTGTGGCCATGGAAGTGATTGGAACACCTGATTCTGATTATTTGGATGGGTGAGCGAATACTTTTGGCAATATAGTGTACTTGCTTTACCCTGCAGCATCTCATGCGTCATGTGCCTGGTTGCTGCATAAATCTCCAAAATAAATAAATAAATTTTAAAAAAGTGGAATTAAAATGGAACAAGTGAATCTGATGAAACCAATAAAAGAGTCTGGGGGATGTCCAGAAAATGAAAGAATAAATAAGTAGAGTGGAATTCGGTGGTCAGATGTATGCTCAGAGTGTGGGAAGAGATAAGGATCAGAATCAGGGTGGTGTGTGTGTGTGTCAATCTCAGCATGTGTGTGACCATGAGTCAGGACATTTCCATTTCATCTCAGCATGTGTGACTGAGAAGGATGAGTCAAGATATTTCACATGCACTCTCAGGGTGTCATAAGTAAATACAGTATGTCTCTCTCTCTCTCTCTCTCTCTCTCTCTCTCTCTCTCTTTCTCCATTCTGCAGTAAAAAGAAAAGGAAACAAATAAAATCCAACTGTTTAAAAAGTGAGAAAATCTGAAAAGGTATGGTACATTTCATAAAAATCATGACCTTACTTGCATGTCTTTTTTCCCCTTTCTTTAAGTATATATACTGTATATACCGGGATCTCTGTGGTAGCCGCGATCACCCATGTGCAGTTTATCAGACCCACAAGCAGGGTAAATTAAAATAACTGCTTTATGAACACAACTAAAACAAGACTTACACTGAACTCTGGACAAATACAACATGAGTAACAAAACATAACGATAACATGAGCACCTGGTAAACACAACGGCATGTGACCGAACAAAAAACAATGACTGTCAAAGACACAAATAGGCTGGTATATATAGGACAAAACATTAGGGTAAATGGCAAACAGGTGACAGGGTGGGAAAGCGGAACAATAGCAAGGGCATGGCACAACACATATGGAGACTACAGAAACAATACAGGCTATGTTATAGTATGTTATACTCCTGCCAGCACCCCCTCTGGTGGTCTGGCAGAGAACTGTCCCAGTAGCTCCTGACACACACACGCACACATACACCTATCATGCATAACATTATGAGCACTGAGAGGTGAAGTGAATAACACTGATTACTGGGTGGGATATATTAGGCAGCAAGTGAACATTTTCTCCTCATGTGTTAAAAGCAGGAAAAATGGACAAGCGTAAGGATTTGAGTGAGTTTGACAAGGGCCAAACTGTAATGGCTAGACGACTGGATCAGAGCATCTCCAAAACTGCAGCTCTTGTGGGGTGTTCCTGGTCTGCAGTGGTCAGTATTTATTAAAAGTGGTCCAAGGATGGAACAGTGGTGAACCGGTGACAGGGTCATGGGCAGCCAAGGCTCATTGATGCACGTGGGGATCGAAGGCTGGTCCATGTGATCCAATCCAACAGACAAGCTACTGTTGCTCAGATTGCTGAAGAAGTTAATGCTGGTTCTGATAGAAAGGTGTTAGAATACACAGTGCATGATGGGTCAGGGCTGTTTTGGCCCAACACAATATTATGGAGGTGGTCATAATGTTATGCCTGATCACTGTATATCTATATATCTATATCTATATATATATATATATATATATATATATATATATATATATATATATATATATATATATAGAGAGAGAGAGAGAGAGAGAGAGAGAGAGAGAGAGAGAGAGAGACAAATGGTGAGTTTGTATAATACATATATTATTTATTATACAAACTCACAATATGTCTCTCTGTCATGTTTGGAGGTTGGACTAGTTGGATTAGTAAAATTCCTTGAGGCATACTATCCTCACAAAGTTTCAGTGAGAGTCTTGACCTCCAAATGGCCATCTACTGTACATCCTATCACAAACCTCCGCAGCACAGGTAAGTCTATTTCTATCTCTCTCTCGCTCTCTCTCTCTCTCTCTCTCTTCCTCCCCCTCCACAACACGCACACACATATGCTGTAATGATTTCTGGCTAGAATAAACTCAGGCAGAGGTAGAGAGCTGAACTGATATTAGCTGAGTTGCTCTGCAGTCTATTACCGGCACCCGACTCTCGTAATCTCCCATTAATAGTGAATCACCTTCCTGCTGCCATCTGCACTGGAAAACAACTTCATAAACACGATGAAAAAAGCTTCTGCAAAGCTAAATGAGCCAGATCCACCTAATATTGCTCCAAAATGAGTCTTAATTGTTTACATTTTACTAATCATTTTTATTTCCAGCAGCTATGTGATCAGATTCCTGTTAGAGGTCTTCATGAGCTTCTGACCTCCTCACAGTGTTTGGCCCCATTCTTGCCTCATTTGCCCATGCTTTATTAAGATTCAACTCACATTAATTATATATTGGTCCTGTGAGAGGGCACAGGAGTTAATTAGTTATAATTACTCCCTCTCTCTTGAAGAGCAAATGCACAGTAGCCAGTGAACTGCCAAATGTGAAGTAAATACTTCTGGAATGAAAATAGCTGACATCCATTGATGGCTGCAGAGATGGCAGGAAAAAGCATATTGAGTTGTAGAAGCTAACATCTTGTAGACAAAAAGAATTTTGAAGAGTTACAATAACCATTTAATTACTTAAAGAGATCCAAATGCCAAAGCCTTGAACCAGTTCTGCTAGACATCTCTAAGCAAAAATATGAATTTTCATATTCTCATTTTTTTATGAAATTTATTAAAAAAAAGAATCTAGCACAATCCAATGGTTTTTATGTGCACAGCTGCATATAACAAATGCATTAATTAATTTAATTAGTTCATGATTAGAACATAAGTTAACTCATCATTAATTCATATTTAAATATTTAAATAAATATGGGTGGGTGGGTGGGTGGGTGGATGGATGGATGGATGGATGGGTGGATGGGTGAGTGGATGGGTGAGTGGGTGGGTGGATGGATGGGTGGATGGGTGAGTGGGTGGGTGGATGGATGCATGGGTGAGTGGGTGGGTGGGTGAGTCTGAGTGAGTGGGTGGGTGGGTGGATGGATGGATGGGTGGGTGGGTGGGTGAATGTATAGGTGAGTGGGTTTATGGATGAATGGATGTATGGACATTCACTGCTCAGTCCAGGGATTGGGTCACTAACAGCTCTTGTGTGGCCTTGAAGCAAAACTAAGACTGCCATTTTCAGGTACATCAGATATCAGTTGAATGAATCATACATGCTCTTCTAAACCCTTTGTGCAAAAGCTTTGTCTGTAAGCACACTCACTCACCCACACACACATACACACACACACACACACACACAGAGGCATTTGCACACAGTCTGCATGGCCTCTTTAACCTGACATTAGCATATTGTTTAATAAGTACACACACACACAAAACACTGACATTTACAATCGCTCCCTTTTCCTCTTGATGTTTGTCTAGCTCTATCACAGTTTGTGACAATTACACACTAATCATTACACTTTTTAATGAATTCCTTACATTCAGCAAATGAACGCCTTTCAAACAGTTAATTCTCTTTCTCACACACAATTTCCCTCTCTCTCACACACACACACACACACACACACACACTGTCTCTTGCTCTATCTGCTAGATAATGTATTTCCAGCTGCACTCTGCAGTTGGTTTCACACTGATCGCAGTATGCGCTGCTTTTACTGCTCAGTTCAGCTAATATCACTTCTGCTCTCTTCCACTGCCCGAGGATTTTCCAGAGATCATTACGCACTGTGAGCTCAAGATAGACACAGAGATAGAGAGAGACGGCAGACAGGAACAAACTGTTTGGAAGATAGTGAGAGTGTCACAGTCTTACCTGTGTAGGCACACACACTTTGTTAAGGAGACTATATACCTTCATACAAGGATCTTTAATATATCCTTATTATTTAGTGCTTTAGATTTTAATTTTATTTTACAGCAATCTTTGAACCAACCGAAACATTCATTCATTTATTCAACCCTAAGGCATAAATGACAGCAGAGAAAGGGAGAGATTTTTTTTTAATCAGGATTAAATTACTGAAAATCCACAATATACAACACCTCTGTAAAACCACTGTATTTGGAGGCATCTCATAGGCTATGAAAATTAATGTAAATGATTTATTTATTAGTCTGTCCGTTTTTATTAATCTGTGCTAGTGTCATTTTTTTATGAATTAAATCAGCAGGAGCAGATTCACTCTAAATTCTAAATTCACTCTAATACCCCAACTACCCATCTCTCTCTCTCTCTCTCTCTCTCCTATTGTGTGTAAATTGCTCAGTCATTGGTGATGGATGATCAGGTGGATGAACTGTGTCCGTTGTCGCTATCGCATTTCAGAGTCTATGCACTTCCTCTTCCTGCTCTCTTCCTCCATCTTTCTGTCTCTCTCTCTCTCTCTCTCTCTCTCTCCCATCCATCTGTTTATTCAGCTCTCGTCTCTCCTATTACTCCTTCATCTCTTTTGTTCTTTCAGGTATATTTTCAGTAAAATGATTTAGGGAGCAAGCAGGTAGGATGAGAGGGACACTGACTGGAACCTTTTCTATCTAACACACACACACACACACTATAATCATACTCATAATTTTTTGATAAAGTACATCTGATGTGTGTGTGTGTGTGTGTGTGTGAGGCAGATTAATTAGCTTCTCTGCTTTTTTTTTTTAATTAGCTGATGTATAAACTGAGAAAAATGAACATGTCATGGAAGTAGAATAGATTTGCTTTGACAGATATGACTGTGCTTCTAGAAGCTTCACATCAGGCTGTCACAGTACAGACTCTCCACAGTCAAGATGGTGTCTGTTCCTGCTGCCAAACTGTATTATGACACACAGCTGCTACAACACAACCTCCAAGCCTGAAGTTCCTTTATAGCCCTAAATTAAAGGTGTATGCTGCCTGCTCCAGCTAAAGTTGGACAGGTGAGCTGGATATGAACACTCTGAGCCAGAGCAAATAAATATATATTTATACAATTTAAATAATCAGAAATAGAAACTTCGGATAAAGTTGCACCTAAACGTCCCTTCAAGTTAAAATCATTTCTGTTCATGATGACAAAAAAATAAATACATTTTCATTTTTGGATCATTAGCTTAGTAGCTAACGACATATACTGATTATGAAAAATGCTGCAAAAAGGTCACTTATACTGTTATACAGTATAGTATAAAACTTGCAGTGAAGTAAACTCTTTATATTGTGCATCATAAGTAAACAAAATTGAAAAATAAGAATGAATGATGTGGGAGAAAAAAACAAAAAGGAAAAAAAGTATGTAATGTGCAAACATTACAGAATTGAAAGTGATGTACCAAATGCGCAGGTATGTTACATAGAGTAACATTAAAATTGCAGTGTGCAGAATGTCAATGGAGTAACAGAGTGTTTATGGACTCTTAGGGATCTGTGAGTTGGAAATTTTTGTGTTGTGGAGCCTGAGGGAAGAACTGCACAGCAATCTTCTCCATTCCTACACCTCACGCAAAACTCCTCTGCGGAAAAAGTAGACAGTTCAAACTCCTTTGATGCAATATTCTCTGGTCAGATGAAACAAAAATAGAACTATTTTGGAGATCATTGAGTTTATACTATTTGGAGAAGGAAGGTTTGTGCTTACGATCTGGAGAACACTATAGGCACAGTGAAGTAGAGAGGTGGGAGCATCAAGACATGTAATCTGTACTAGAGTATTGCACATCATTGAAAGACTTAGGAATGGAGTTTGGGCTAGAATTTAACCATGATGCTATAAAACGTGTAAATTACTACTTCTTGTAGACATCTAGAAGCTGTAATTGTCAGTAACTGCTCGGGAACAAGTAATAATGGTGTCCAAATAATTATTTTCCCTAAGGAACAACAAAATATTTGTTGATGCTTATAAATACATACATTTATGTATATCCATAGTTATTAAGTATCTAAATATTCTTTGACTAAAATTAAAGTGTGTCATGACATCAAATACTGTAAGGAAATTTCACTGCCAGACAGTGTTGTGCTAATGTAATATAACCTTCAGAATCTCATCTTCTGAAGCTCTTAGTCAGAGCTGCCAGCTCTCTGAACTTCATTCTCCAACATGCACCATGGCCTACAGACATGGCTGCACTGGATTCACTCACCCAGAGAACACTCATGCTCTCCTCCGCTCAGTCACCTTCCCTCTGGATTAGGGTTAGCAATCGCAATCACTGCCCTAAAGGACAGGTCAAGTTCAGCCATCGTTCCTGACATTACCAAGCTTGATTCTTGTATTATTATCTGGTTTTGACTTCTGTGTTGCCTAGCCCTTGTTGCCACTGTTTGCTAAAAGACTGACCATACCTTTGACTTTTTTTTTTAACTGGTTGTGAGAAAGAGATGTGTATATATATAGCCATATATGGAAGCATAAGTAATGAAACCCTGTGATAATACAGCAGTCATTTCAACACTAGGACTGTGTGCCATTGCTGTGATTCCAGAATAATATTATGATCTATGAACTCATTATCTGTATGTTGTTGTTCTTTTGACTGCTCCCTGTTCAGGGTCGCCACAGAGGATCATCTGGTCTGCATATTTGATTTGGCACACGTTTTCTGCCGGATGCTCTTCCTGATGCAACCCTCCTATTTTATCCAGGTTTGGAACCAACACTAGGTCCCTAGCCAGGAATCGATCCCGGATGACGGTGATGAGAGCTTTATCAGTATATTGACATTATCTATATTTTGTATCAGTATATTGCTGTACATATTAGTTTTTCTTATGTCTATTTGCAATTAAACTTCAAGTAAGTTTCTTCTAGTTCTGTAACTATAAGACTCTCAACACTATAAGAGTTTAAACACAAATATTAATGATGTTTCTTCTTTCATGACCAACAGTCTAAACAATGACAGCATCCCATTCTTGTTCATTCCCAGAATGTGAATTGTGTTCTGCATGGCTGGCTGATTAATTTTTCTTTATTTTATTTTTTTCATTCTTCGCATTTTGCAGGCACACAATAGATAAGAACCCTAAAGTCACATTTAGATGACTGCGGCAGCTTTTGCATAATGCACGATGTATTATTAAGTGCTGCAGTTTCTTTATTAAATTTGGGTAATGCTTTACGTTACGTTTCCTTAAGATTAACAATATTTACTGCATTAATTTACATTAACTATCTTAGAGTTTCCGTATTAATAAAGCCCAAGTCATTTTTAACAATAACTTACCTTGTGTTAATGGCTGCTGGTTTATATGCTTAGAAAAATAATTACGTATTGTGTGTCATGAATGTTTATTCAATCCATAAAAAATCCAAATAAATGAAAACAAATTAAATGGCGGCTCATTTTTTACATGGTTCTGGTTTCTAAATAGTGGAACTTCAGACTCGGTTCTAAAGTTCTCAGTTCACTTTACCAGTTAAGGATTGCAAACAAGGTGTTTTTCATGCTGGTTATTATGGGTAGAACTTTAATCATCATTGGGATCTTAATAAACAAATTCAAGTGTTCATTTTTATAGTTTGATTATGGTAACTAATGTATTTAGATTAAATGATGTTTTGTATGATGTACTTTTCCCTAAAACCAATTGTGAACTAAACGTTACCCATAATCCATATCAGTGTAAGCAGTTGCAAGCATATGTTTCTAGAAAGCATCTCAGTGAAGTGTGAAGAACTTTGTCCTGGCCTGCCTGGACAGGAAGTCTTCATATCTTACTGGACATGCTGGAAAGATATTTAGCTAAAGGCGAACTTATAGAACTCTAATTCCTCTAGAGTAGCATGAAAAGTCAGAAGTCTATCTCTGTCTGCTTGTGACCATGTTCTGCTTGGCTTGAAGCCGTGTCATGGTTCAGAGTTATAATGCGGTTAGTAAAGAAGCCTGTGCTCTTAGAGAATGACTCAAACATCCACTCGTCTTTCCACACCGCTGCTTACAGCTTTTATGTAGGGCTTTCAGCGCCTTCCTGTTCTCTTGCTTTTTATTCCTGATGGTGGAAAAGTACAGTTTAAAATATGGCCATTTCAGAAACTGAGGCATTTTCATCCACTTTTTGCACTATTACTCATGAAATGGGGGATGAGAAAAAGAAAAAAGAGCAAGGACAATTGTGATGTTTTTAAATGGACAAAGCACTTGTCTGTAGCTTTATTTTTTTTTCCCCCCTCAATAAATTTCTTTTTCTTTCTTCTCAATTTATCATACAGACATGTTTCAGAATGTGGGACAATGTGATATGTTTACATTCATTCATTTCAAATTCATCCAAAGTTCGAATCCAATCCAAGTGTAAATCTAAGAGTTAACAATTCGAGAGCTATTTTTAAGCATCCAATTCCGTAGCTTTCTGAATTCAAATCCCAGTGCTGCCAATTTTCCGGTCACCAGCACAGCCTTAACTCCCAAGCTAACCTGAGCCCAGTTATATGATTTGACTACCTGCATACCGTTATTTTATCTCCACCACATCCCTTCACTGTCTGTAGACTCCCATCATAATGCAGGCACAAGAAAGTGCAATTATTAAGATATTCAGCTCTGGCATTGCATCATTCTGCCTCTTTCACCCATTGCTGTGGATTTCTGATTACTACTGCAAAATGAACAACGGAGATAACTTCTTATGACAACAAAATGGAAATAACAAGTAAACTAGTGCTGAGGCATATGAGAGTATTTTCAAGGTCACATTTATTTTTCCAAAAAATGTCATATTCTTCTTATAACACAGCGATTTGCAATTTTTATTTTTTTAAATAAAGATGACAGACACCTTACAAACATACACACATACAAGCAGCAAAATGCCTGCATTTATTATCTTATGTATGTGTGTGTGTGTGTGTGTGTTATTTGTTTCTCTTATTGAAGTTGAGTTTGTGTGATGGTGTGTTCTTAGAACAATATGAAATGGGAAATAAATGCATTTGCATATATAGCTAGTAAAAAGAAATATCACAAAAAAAATTCTTTTGAAATCATTCCAAAAAAAATATTTATACATATCCCAAATAAGGGAAAACAGATTTTAAGCAAAAAAATAAAAAATAAAAATAAGTCTGTAATTTTCAATGCAGCATTATATATATATATATATATATATATATATATATATATATATATATATATATATATATATAAATTTTTATTCAATAACAATAACTTTACCTGCAAAAAAATGTATTACTTGTGATAGACTCCAGGTTCTCTGCAAGCCTTTGTAGGATAAGCGTTACAGAAAATGAATGGATAATTATTCATCTTCTCTACATTATTCAATTATATTTTCTGTATTTATTAGTAATGTGTCATTCGGAAACAAACTGACTCTTGGCGCAGACACATTTAGGTGAATTTTAGCATTCTTTCAACTTTTGGATGAAAATGTGTTGTTTTCTCTGCTGAGCAATAAAAATCTAGCAGTTTCCTTCTCTAATGCCATTAAATCATATACACACTGTGCAATCCTGACTGAAGTGCATGCGGTGGATCCAATCAACATCTGATTTGTTCGGCACAGAATGATTTAGAGATACTTCTAGCGAGAATGATGAGATATATATGAATCTCATCTGTGTGTAACTGAGGCAGCGTGAGGTTTCGTCTGCATTGTCGCTCGGTGAGTGTGTAATGTATCGGAGACGGGATGAAAGGAACGTTCATCAGGAAAGTTAAGGATGTTTTATTGAACAATTTGGGCAAACGTTCGAAAAAATCAAACATTTTGTACTCTTTGTGGTGTGGGTAGGGGTTATGATGATTGACAAGGAGCTGTTTAGGAGGTGAAAAAGTTCATGGTCAGCTACGTCCACCAAGTCCTTTAAAGTCCACTGTTGCAGAGACTTTTCACAGGAGAATAATTCCTTCTGCACTTGTTCATCACATCCAGTCTAGCTTTTTTTTTTTATTATTGTCTCTTTCAAGAGCCAGCATGGAGAGGCTGTTTCTCGACCCATGAATCTTAAGAAACTCAGTACTTTAAAAAGTAAAGTAAAAAAAAAAAAAAAAAAGACGGTAGATTTTGTAAGGCCATGCTTTTTTAGGTCCATTAAAATCAGAGATAAATCTATAACCAGACTTTCCAGCTTCTGAAGTAGCGCTAATGGCCTTAGTATTACATTGTCTGGCCTAGTGAGAAGTATCTGCAAGGACTGGAGATGAAAGGCTGCAACTCTAAATGATTAGTCCTTGACGTGTCCTTTTCCTTCATCTTTCTTAGAAAAAAAAAATATGGATACTGGACAATAACTTTTTTTGGAAGAGGGGCTTTCAGATGTGCTACATTGTGCCATATGGAGGTTGCTACCAGTTACCAGTTATTACAAATAAAACACATTTATAACACACTGTTTCTGTGTGAATGTTCTCACTGTCTGTATGGCTGTGCTTCAAGTTCTCTGGTTTCCTCCATCCTTGGTCAATTGACTAAACTAGGGATGAATTGCCCCTAGGTGTTAAGTTATGTAACATGCCCTGTTATGGATTGGCGTACCATTAAGGGTGTTTTTGCTATCTTCTGCCTGATGTTCCAGGGATAAATTCCGGCTCCACTGCAGCCCTCAAGAGAATGATCTGTAGACATGGTTAATGGAGATGATTGAATGAATTATATCATCACTTAAAGCACTTAAAATTACAGTTTATTAATTACAAATAATATTCTTTAATCTGACTAAACTCTACTACTAGTGCATACATCTTCCTAGACTGCACAGTTCCCCTTAGAAGTCGAAAATGAGCACTGTAAGTACGTTTTGAGCTTTAGATGAGCGGAAACTCTAGAGCCTTCTACAAATACTCATGCTCAACCATGTCAAACGCTTTTCCTGGTCTAGGGAAATCAGGTAGACACAATAATCTTGAGTTATCCAAAATGTGCCAAATGAAGGACATCTCAAACTGGTTTCAAAACAGGATCAGGATTGACCTGATTAGTATGCAGTACTGCTGCTCTGCTTATAGTCATAACAGTGCAAGATGGGTGTCTAGATCTCAAGTTCATGGCGGTA
Source organism: Hemibagrus wyckioides (assembly GCF_019097595.1). Taxonomy (NCBI): domain Eukaryota; kingdom Metazoa; phylum Chordata; class Actinopteri; order Siluriformes; family Bagridae; genus Hemibagrus; species Hemibagrus wyckioides. Next base: position 16,457,395 of record NC_080723.1, on the reverse strand, counting down.
AAATGGTCCGAACTGCCCTCTGCAGCTTGACAGCAGCTGTACCATAGAAAGGTTATTCATTATGTCTTCTAGTGCTTCCTTACAAATCACTGTCTGGAAAGATTTATAAAGTTCTACCAGAACCCATCACTGCTCAGTGCTCTTCCACACTTCGCTGTTTGAAGAACATCGCACAACTCCTCCAGGAAAAGTGGGTCCTCAATTTTCAAAGCAGAATCCTTTGTAATTTTTGGAGTCTTAAAAAAACATTTTCCATTTTAAGCCACTTTCTATATTCATTGATCAAGAGATAATCCTAGAACTTATCTTCTCGCCTGCAACTCTCTGCTGGATCTGATTTTAAAACCACAGGCTCAGACAGCAAAGCATTCTGTGCTGTCTCTGATGTTTTTTTTGTGCTTCAGACTAAAGAAGAGTTTAGAAGGAGCATGTTTGCCATGCTCTGAATACACAACTGGACCAGATCCCACTGTGCTGTTACACAGAGCAAATCAGCCAATGTAACTGTTTTAGTCTCGACAGCCTCAATATGGTCACAATTTCCTGTGAGCTCTGTGAGCCAAATGCTTATCCTAGAGTTTCACTGTTTCCATCTCAAGATTTTTCAGATATTGTCTTCTGTAGTAGTGTAGGTATTGTACACTGCTGACAAAACACTCATTTTGGGTCTTACTGGGTTTTGCTTCTTCCAGAAGAAGATACAAAAGTGTTTCTTAAAATGGCAGAATTTACTCGCTGGCTCAATGTGCCTCACACATTTGCATGATGGACCATCCCATGGTCAATGTAACTGATACAAATGTATTTTTAGGTGCTAACCTCCCCCTTTGTACATGAGCTCACAGATTGTAGTGATCGGCTAAAGTTGCTTTTATTGACAGGGAAAAGAGTAACCCACCGAGGCAGTATGGTCAGTTATGCTCTCGTGGAATCCCTGTTATAAATGGTTCTAGTGTAGTCAATGTGTAATATTTTCATCAACAAATTAAATAAATGTTTATTTATTTCACCACCTTGGCCCAGGTTCCATTCCCAGGCAGGAAACCAACCTAGCCTTTGAGAGGTTAACTCCCAGTGCCAGTCCCAGGTCCGGAAAAAAATGGGAGGGTTGCATCAGGAAGAGCATCCGGCGTAAAACCTGTGCCAAAAATCAAATATGCGGATCAGACGATCCACTGTGGTGATCCCCAACAGGGAGCAGCCGAAGGACAACAACAATAATTTAGGCCACATCCACATGTATACAGATATTGAAAACATGTTTTGCCCTTATGTTAAAGAAAATATACAAAAAAAATTTTTATATTCCAACATCCACCGAAAGAAAAACAATTTGCAATTATATGCATGCCTTTGTATGCATGCTATATGCAATAGACATAATGTCACAATGTTCAAAAACAGTCAAATGTCAACCTCTGAATATATCTCCCACTTCCAGCCTCAAAAGAGGAGCAATGCTACATCCGCACTCAGTATTTAGAACAGAAATGGTCACATATTTCCAGTACAGAACCACTTTCATCATAAAAAAGCACAACATCTGTATGTTTCTATTTTTGTTGATAGTGTCAAACATTTTCTGTTCATTAACACTGGTGGCAATGCAGACAAATTCACCCTGATAAGGACACCAGTCCATCAGAGGGCACCATGCAGATACATGTTCACACACTCACTCACACTGTGGATAATTTGCTGGTCACCAGTCCTCATGGTGGCATGAGGAAACTGGAGAACCTTGAAACCTTGAAACCTTGAAAACGCCCACATGGACATGGGAAGAGCATGCACAAACCAAGCTCAGAACACTGAAGCCATGAGGCAGTAATGCTCCCTGCTAATACATCACTGTGCCACTTTATAACGTGACGTTACTAGATTTTGGTATTCAAAAGCAGTTCATAAGGTTTGCGAGCACCATATGTAATGAATGATTGTGAGGTTGCTTTTTTTCTCTCACAGATATGGCAACCCTGACTATAGATAGAAATGGTATTTAGAATCTAGGACAATGATGTTTTTGTGGCATTTCAGTATCATGGATCAGATATTGTCATATCTAGGTTGGTCTACCACTCTGTGGCAGTATGAATGTAGTAAGTGTAGGCTGTCACTGGGGTATCAATCATTTGCTATCTGGAAGTTCCTCATGACTTAGTCATTAAACTCTGCTGGAACAACTCAATTTAACATGTCATACCTCTATTAAGAATACCATGAATGAAGCCACACACACACACACAGTGCAGTCTGTTGAGAATTGTAGTGTTCTGTGATTAGTGAGTGAATGGGTGTTTATAGTCCATTCAGTACAATGAAACGAGTGGAACGGAAAGCGGAAATTGGTATTAATTAATGAACAATTCATCCATATCAGCTTCCCCCTCATTAGTCACAGTTAATAGATGGCGTATGTATGGAAAGGTAGTGAGTATCTCTCCCTCTCTCTCTCTCTCTCTCTCTCTCTCTGTCTCTCTCTGTCACGCTTTGTCTTAATTTAATTCAGTGAGCTTTATTAGTATGACTGTAGTGTCTGCAATGTTGCCAAAGCTGGTAAAGGAAATATTGAGCTGTATTGGTTTGAGTATCAATAGTGAACATCAAAAAGATCAAGATACATATAGAACATAAGCCTTGCTCAGGTTGTTGCAGGTAATCACATCTCTCTCTCTCTCTCTCTCTCTCTCTCTCTCTCTCTCTCTTTTAGTTCAGTTAAATTCAGTGAGCTGTATTCGCAAGACTGTCCCATGTTACCAAAGCTAGTATTTGATTATATTAAACTAAATTGTTTTCAGTATCAATAGTCAAAATCAATAATAATAATAAGAAGAAGAAGAAGAAGTAATCAAACAAATAAAATTTAACAAATTTTGTAATTAGAATATTAATATGTACATGTGGAATATAAAGCTTACTGGTTGTTCCTCCTTTCTGGCAGCAGTCACATATTTCTTTCTCTCTTTCTCTTCCTTTCTTTTTTTCTCTGATCAAAAAATTGGTACATTGTTGACAATTATTCCACTTCACTGTTCATGAAAAAACCCGATGTGAACTGTTCTGTGTGTGTAAAAGAAGGGTTCTTGAAGACTAATTGATGCTACTATGATATTTCTCCTCCGAGCATGGCCTCACAAACTAGATTGATCTCAGACTGCCATTCAAGCATTACAGTCAAACATTTTACTACTGCCCTGCTGCTCAGGTATCCTGAGCCTGCCCTTCAATTTATCATCGAGGTGGACGTTTCTGAAATTGGAATAGGATCAGTGCTCGCAACGAAAGGTAGCCCCCTGTGAATGCATCCGAATTTTTTTTTTAAAAAGAGCAGAAAATACCACATGGACAGCAGAAAATTGCAGGCAAATGACTTCAGAGACGTAAAGGCATCATCTAGATAGGACTCAGATTGTCGAAATCTGCAATACATTCAATTCGCAAATGGACCAAAACTGCTCAGGTTGATGATATTTTTTTATCCTTCAATTTCACAATACCATACACTCCAGGTTTATTGAATAAGATTTCCTTCCCAGTGTGTATGATTATGACTGTATCCTTAAAGACATTAGCACAATAATCCTTGAGTGCTTAATATCAGTCTGCTTTTAATATGGTCACAAGGACACTACTGAAGTGCTGGATTCCATGGCCCACTTCCAAACTGTCCTGTGAAGACTCATATGTTCCCAGAGTGCTTGCACTCAACAAATAACACTGGTCATAAATTTGAACAAAAAATATCACAGAAGATATTCCTCCCCACCAGAAGAGGTCACTGAGTCCTGAATACCAACACAGTCCCTTAATTGCCTCTAGTTTCACTTCCTGGGTTAGTCATATATCTACATATAAACCCCTGCTAACACTTTTCAATCGAAATATATTTCCTGCTTGTGTTAATTATACGTTATTTTTCTTCATATTCTTCATGTCTTGTTATTGTTCGACTCATGCCTTATTTAATGATTCATTTTTTCAATCAATTTTTTTTTTTTTTTGCTTAAGATTGCTCTGACTATTAGTTTACTGACTATAGCATGCATGATTATGTTGAACATCGTAATTATCCATTTGAGTTTCTTTGAGCTGATAATACTATTTTTTATCTTTTCTGAAACAACTCAACAATTTGTATGCTTTTGTACAAAAATGATAAACAATTTTCTGGTTTGTCAGCACATGGACATTGTCAACACACTTCAAGAATTAATTTTTTAGTTGTAATGCAGTGTGTAAAATATACACTTGATTTTTCAAGCAAATATCAGATTTTTAAAAAAATCAGATTAATGAGAAAAAACATAAACTTGTATTGTATTGTAGCTAATATATTGATATATATATATATATATATATATATATATATATATATATATATATATATATATATATATCAATATATTAGCTACAATTTGTAGATTTGTAGGACTACACATGATAGGCTGATTGCTATTTAGTCAGATTGCCTGGACTGAGTAAATTAACTCATCTTTTCAGCTGTGAGTTTGCCATGATGTCAGAAAGTACAGTATTATGCACCTGTATTCATTCCAGAAGTAAATTTAATAATATATCGTATCTGGAGGTCATCTATACAAATGAAATTTTTTAGAGCTAAACTTTAAAAGTACTTAAAAGAGCAGATTATAATGTGAGGTCTAATATATCATTTGGGTTTTGTTACCTGTTTTTTTTTTCCCTTCGCAATATCAAATCTTTCTTTCATGTAAAGTACTTTACATGTCTGACCTTGGTCAGTCTGTTGGAGTTTGTTCAGTTTAGTTTGATCTGTATAGTGCTTTTAAGAGTCGCAAAGTAGGTGTCAAGGAAAAACTGAGACAAACGTTAGAGGCAACAAACTCAAAAGAAAACCCATCCTTATCTGTGGCACTGAAGAGTGTGATTATAAATCACTTTCCTTTTAACACTGTATACTATATAGTCAAAAACCCAGAGCTCACTTCACTAATGCTAAACTGGATAAAATATTTCCCAACAGAAGTGATGTGTTCAACAGATGCAAACAATCTTAAGCAAACAATCTCACCTTCATATATTCTGGTATTGCCTGATGCTAACAGGCTACTCGTCTGACTTTATGTGAAACACTCAAACAGGCCCATAATTGCCCCTAATGCATTGATTGCCCCTTGCTTCAGTTGTATCATTCACAATGCATGGCTTTACCTCCCTGTTGGCTAGGTGTGCCATCCAACTTTAATAGAAACATGCCCCTTCATCATAGGATGACTGAATATAAGAGGTATTGCAATGCATCCACCTCAGTAAATTAAACACTCTTCTAAACGGATCACTGAGATACTTTTACAAAATCTGGATCCCTATACTGGGTTTTATTGAGAACCTAACTGTAACATTTAGACCTTCTTATTAGAGTCCTGTTGGAGGACCACTTGGTTTGTTTCTTGTTTCCCCTCTTATCAGACGTCCTGTCTCATTTCTTAACATAGGTTATATATTTTATGTATTTAATTTTAATAAAAAAGAAAAGAACTAAAATTGTACCCAGGATCTTACACCAGTGTAATTTATGATTTTGTTATAGTTTTAATTCGCAGTCCATTTTGTTGACGTTATCAACTGTTCAATGATGGAGACTTGACTGCAAAATGATTCATTGCACTTGCAGTCCCAGGCTATCCAAGGAGCTATCCAAGGAGAAACATCTACAGCCACAATCTTTATGATTTCAATGTTGTCCCATTCATTGTAATCTCAGTAATCTTGAATCTGTCCAGGTGGGATGATCCTCAGTGAGTGATTTTTCCAGTGATGAGAACTCCATCTAGAAGTAAGGCATCTGGGATTGTCCATAGTGAACTCCAGTCACCCATGTTTGTGTTTCTGGTTGATTTCTTGCAACCATCATGCAACAGCTAACATACTGCTGGTCATGCTGGTGAACAGCTTTGCTTATATAAGCTTCTGCTTTTCAGAAAGGATTTGCATGTTCCTTTCTCTAGTCATTCTCATTGGCAGGTAATGAAGCATTCAGCATGTTTATTTTCCCTCAGCCCCATTGTTATCCCTTTTCTGCATTCCTGTGTCTTTCGCTAAAGAATCTTCTGGAAGCTTTCCACCTTCTGCTTCCTCCAGCACATGCTTTCTTGATTTAAATGCTCTCATGTGATTTATACCATGCCCAGAGTCAAAGAACAACTTAGCTCTTATCCATACACCCCCACAACATATCCTTTTATTCTTAAGAAACATGTTGATATACACATGAAATACATATACTGCACTTATACACTATCCCTAAAATAATGGGTTTAATTTGGTCATTGTGTTTTATCCACTTCCTTTCAGTTAGCTACCAGTAAAGACTTCTAAACCTATTATAGACAGACAAAGACTTGCTTTAGAGCTTTTAGGGTTTTTTTGTCCAGGAACAGAAAATTGCTATGTGCACCATTGCCATTAGTGTGGAAGAGAGGTGGTTTAATTCATGTGCATTAGTCTGGGAAGACTTCGGGTGATACACACAGCAAATCCCACATAAGACAGTGAGCAGTATTAACATGACTGTTTAATTAGTGCCCCTTCATTTATCATTAGGTTATTTAATGCTATTTGTGATGAAGAAGCAGATGGTTCATTAACAGCAGCCAAATGTAATTTTCAAATTAAAACTGATGCTAAAAATATTTGCAGACCCTTACATACTTATTTAAAGGCCATGCGGATTGAATAAGCAGATCTGCTTATCTCACCTTTGTTGTAGAATCTGTATTTACATTTTGGCCAAACGTGTTACACAGGAAAGGTACACAATGCCATTACAGTGTGAATGACCCCTAATAGTGGCTACATCTTTACAGCTTTAATATTTAATGATGTTGTAGTTAACACTGTTCATGGGAATCAGTGTCCACCTTGGGCAAAAGAGAGTACACCTAACAATACAGAACATCTTCACAAACGTATTCTGATAATGTGAAAATTGCACTGAGAGTCAGGAACTGAGAATTTTTCTTTTCTTGTCCTTCCTTAATTCTTATTTCACACAGTGGATGAGTGGCACAATTACTTTTCATCAGCCGAGCATTTGCTACCTTCTCAAGAGATGTTTCACACCACTATGATTTCACACATTTAGCTCAAGTTCAATAAAAATTCGGCTTTGATCCTCATATTTCATCCATACCATGTTAAACATGAGTATAGGCATGATAAACAGCTGTTTTTAATGTGGCAGGCAGTTACTCACAAGCATGGAGAATAGTTAATTAAAACATTTAATCAATTCTTGGAGTTCAATATAGGATTAGATTTGCAATTGTGCTAGGAGGGAAAAAAAATCCTGCAGCTTGATATGTTAGGAGTGAGATGGAGCTACCATGCAAAGTGCAGCCCTACTGTACACTTTTAACTAGGTCTAAGTCAAATAGTTTTTTATCTGGTTAAATAAACTGTCAGTGGGCAGTTCAAACACTTGTCACTTATCTGCATTTCAGAGGGTCTTAAGGAACTCTAGAATAAGTGGGTTATCCCATGTTGGGATCATTAGGAATTTTTATGTTGGATAGATGTATACCTTTTAGAAGGTCATAATATTATAAGACACTAGAGAGGTCTAAAGGTTATAATTTTATGAGCTCCTAGAGAGGGGTTGATGGGGTGGATGGGTTCCAGTCCTTAGTCTGTGCAGGTACATCAGGTATCCAGCCTCTGTTCATTTGGGATGGCAGATCTGGTTGGTGACAAACTCACCAAAGTGTTCTGACCACTATATTCTTAGATATATGGCATTTTGGCAGACACCCATTTTCATTTATATAACATATAACTGATTAATTAAGGGTTAAGTGACTTGCTTAGGGGCCCAGCAGTAGCAGCTTCGTGGTCCTGGGATTAAAACTCATAACCTTCTGATCAGTGGTCCAACACTTTAACCACATAGCTACCCCCATCCCAGTGGCAACCATGGGCAAAAGCAGTACTGGAAGCCAAGTCTTACTAGCCAAGTAGGACTGTGTCCTGGTTGCAGAATTTTGTGCATTGAGGGAAGAATCAGCAGTGGATGTGGCAAGCCATACAGTAGCTTGTGAGGATAGTCAGGGGCCAGTACATCTTGTCCCAAGAGGCTGTCCAAGTTGGCCCGCCTAGAGCAATCAGCAATGCTCTGACTTGGCATCTGCAAAGAGGACCACCTGCACCCTGTCAAACTTATTTAGATCTGGGACAGCATTTATAGGTGCATATGCAACTCTCCTGGGTGTATGCTTTTGTGAGACTAACTGTAGGAATTGTAGGAGTGGGCCAACTTAAGGAGTTTCCATGCATGTTGAAGAGAACTGTTTGGCGGTGTCATGTTGGGAGGTTGAATGGCCCAATAATCTAAAATCTAATGTTTCTGGTCATCAGGCTTGACTTTTGGATCTTGGAAATGCTAGTGAACAGGGAGGGTAAAGCTTGAAGTGGAATGCATGTTTTTGAAAGGCAAACCTCAAAAAGCATCTAATTTTATGGGCAACAAGAACATGGAAATAGTCATTGTGCATTTTCACCAGTGTAAACCTTATGGATGCATGACATCCATATCACATGTGCATATGGCTAGAATATGGAAAGGGAGTATTTTTAGGAACTATGTGACCTTTCTTCCAAGACAAAAACTCCATCCTTTTTCTGCAAGATAAAGTATGTTGTTTAGAAGTCAATCTGTAAGGGTAGGACAAGTTTTCCTGCTCTTCATGGAGGGTACTCTCAGGGACCACTTAGTGGTGGGTACTCAGGTGCTTGCTATGGGCCTAAGTGTGTGACTCTCCTTGTCTAGGGTTCACATAAGTCCAACAAAGCCTTAGTTGGCAATGTGGGAACATATCTGTTTGGCCATGCTGGTCTTCTGATTTTTAAAACCCATGCTCTCAAGGCCACTTTGGTGAAAGTGTCAGAGAGCAACCCTGAAACACAGAGCAGACTAGTATATCTATGAAGGTTATACTACAGGCAAAATCTTGTGAGAGTTTCATCTCATTTACAGGATATTCTTACTGTAAAGTACCCCTTGTTTCATTGGTTTCCCTGTTAAACCTGTCATATTTTACAAATGAATTGCTAATGCATCACATACTTTGATGTACGAGTATAAAAAAGAACATTTATTCAGCTATGTTCAATTTATCATATTTGAATTTTTTAATAGTCTCAGGAAGCATAATCACTTCGGTAATTAAAATTCATTGAGCTGTTCCATAAGATTTGGCTATGAACCATTTTGTCTAAGTGTTGCCATATGAAGAATATGAAATGAGTGCAAATATGCGTAATTATAAAATTGTCTGTAACATTACAATGATTAGCTAATTGGAATTGAGTCATTTATTAACCTAATAAATGTTAAAAGGTTTAGCTACTTATCACTTCTGTACGACTGAGCCTGCAGTCAGCAAACCTTCATGGAGTAAAAGTGCAATTCTATGACTAGTTATTACCATTTAAATCCAAATGAATACATGGGCTCTTGCTAAAGAGTTTGCTAGTTTCTTCATTCTTACTAGGGTTGGACCAACCCTAGAACAATATTTTGTATAATGTGCAGGGGAGGCCATTATGGAAAATGGTGCTGTTTTCCCATAGCCTGCCTGCCTGCTTGTCTTGCATGCTTTCAGGAGAGTGTTTGATTTTTTATTTATTTTTTTGACACAAAATCTGGGCAGGAACCATCTATTTTCACAGGTAAAGTTCATTGCAAAAAACCAATCATGGGCCTTTAATCACAGCAATTCCATGAGATTATTTTCATGGAACTGCCTCAATTAATTTTTCCCCCCTTTTAGTGGTCCCATTCAGGTAAGAGAATGGAAACCCTTTTAATGATAACATACAGTGCAATCGCCTGCTTCAATATAAAACAATTATTTTTGTAATACATAATTTTATTGGCATTTTAATGGGTCACGCTTATAATGCAGATCAATGAAAGAATAGCTTTTGGGCTCCTAAGCATCAAATTCATTTGGCATTTTGGCCCAGACTGAAGCTCCATTTTAGAGATAATGGGTCCACAATAGTGGAAATAGCAGTTTAATTCAGCTCCGCTCTTAATTGCTGGCAAAATGAAAAGCAGCACTCGAGGCAGAGCGATGGTTGTCATTGTGATTGGAGTCAGTGTTTGTGTTAACCGCAGCTCAAAGGGACACCTGTCTGCTGAGTGCAACCACTGGTGGACACTGACAGTTTGTGACAGGTCAGCCTGAAATTACATTATCTGTAGTTATATTATCTGGTGTTGAGACTAAGGAAGCAGTGAATATTTCTCTAATTCCTAGTTTTCTCATACTGTACAGATAATCCTCTGTGCACACTGTCACAGTCATTTAGTCATTCAAATTTCACCTTATTATTTCACCTGTAGTTTAATCAATTAGACAGTGTCTTGCTATTGATGGTCTCTGGAGTAGCTGGGAGAATGATAATAGATAATAAATGTGGACTGCTGCCACATTTATTTATTCTTTCAGAGCAATTCAGTTTCAGTTTTATAACAATGGATAGCTTTAAAGGGATTGTAAAAAAAAAAAAAAATTAGAATATGAATTTATCCCCAATGAACAAGCCAAAGGTGACAATGGCAAGGAAAAACTCCCCAAGATGATATTAGGATTAAACCTTGAGAGAAACCAGACTCATCTGGGTGACAATAGATAGTGTGATTATAAATCATTTCCATTCTGTAACTGTACACTATGTACTCAAATGCAATTGTGTAACTGTTCAATGCAATTTAATTCAATTCAATTTATTTGTATAGTGCTTTTAACAACGGACATTGTCTCAAAGTACCTTTACAGAAGTATAGAAACAAAGAAGCATAAAAGTTATAAAGCTTAAAGTACAGTTACTATTTTATCCCGATTTTATTCCTAATGAGCAACCATGCGGCAATGGTGGCAATGAAAAACTCCCTGAGATGATATGAGGAAGAAACCTTGTGAGGGAACCCATCCTCACTTGGATGACTCTGGACAGTAAATCATGTAAATGTCCTTTCTACAACAGCGACCAAGGGCTCATGAGGAACTATTAGGTCAGTATAGTTTCTGAGTTAGACACTAATGGCAGATCTGTGAACTAGGAGCTTTTGAACAACATATGCATATAAGCAACAAGACAGACTCCATGGTAAAAGTAGAATGAATTCAGAAATTCATTCAATGATGAAGATTTGAGATCCCTGTTAAAGTAGCAGATTTTTGTTATATTAAAAAAATAAACCCAAGATGAATCATAGCCGATGTTATCTTTCCATTTTAAATGTGGTAAAGTGAATAATGTTGGTTTCATCTGAGTGCTGAAGCTAGTCTGCAAAGAGCTTACAAAGCATGTATAGGATCTAATTCTCGAAAGGTACTGATCAGGAGAGGGGTAAGAATATCATGAAGTAGAGAAAATAGGACACCACAATGACATTATCAAGAATAGGACAGAATAAGATGAAGAAATATCAGTGTGGCTGCCAAGAACATTAAATGAGCTGTAGGAATATCTGGCAAGTACTGGTTATTCTCTGTCTATCTTTTAAATTCTTCACCACTGGGCTATGGGGTAGTCTGGCTAAAAGGAAGACCTTTCTCATGCAAAAAAAAATCCAAGCCCACTTAAATCATCTGAAATTGTGGCAAAATATGTTCTGGTCCGGCGAGATCAAGGTAAAAGCTTCTTAGCATAATTGTGGAAAATGTTTTTGGTGCAAAAACAAGATCAAAGAACACCAAACCCATGGTGGTGGCACTATCAAGCTATGTCGCTGCTTCTCTTCAGATGGGACTGGGGCTGTAATCAAGCTAGAGGAAATCATGGATAATCTAATACCAATTTATTTTGCCACAAAATAGCCCGGCGGTCTCTGTAAAGACAGAAAAAAAACTTTTCACCCTCCAGCACGATAACGTCCCAAAACACAGATCAAAGTCAAAGGGGTGGCTTCAGAAGAAGAAGATCAATGTTTTGGAATGGCTCAATCAGAGCATGGCTCTAAATCCTATCAAAAACCTGTGCAGTGACTTGAAGCGGGCTGTGCACATGAGTTCCTCTCACGATTTGATGGATCTGTAGAATTTTTGCAAGGAAGGCGGAATAAAATTGGCAAATCAATTTTGAGGTACTGTTTTACAAGCAAAAGGTGTGCAACCAGGTTACTGTATGCCTTCTTTCCCCCTTTTTCCCTCGAAAACATTTCTATTTGTTCTGCCATCTGAAATGTGCTACAGTACATCACATTAAATGTGGAAACGCACATGTCATGATTCATATTAGTTCCATTTTTTTTTAAATATAGAAAAAATTATTTTAATAATGGTGTCGACATTTCATATCGATTTCATATACTTGGTTTCCTCCCTCACACACCGTACCCAGAGGTATGGGACTATCAAAATCTGCAGCAGTATTTTTGCCGTCCTAGACTATAAGCAATGTTGCCATATAAACTATTTTTTAAATACAATTTGTTTGCACAACCTCAGCCAGTGTGCTATATACTGTAAAAGGTAATTTGATGTGAATTGAGATGTTTGTCTTTCTATTGGATAGAATCCAGATCTGACTGGAAAAGAAATATATCTTAATCACACTAACTTTTTACTTCATCATAGATTTGTCTTGCAGCTAATACTAATGTTGCCTATGCACAGTCATTGCTGGGCCTTATAGACAACGCTTTTAACTTACATGGGTCAACACGTTAATCTGTTCAGTCTTGAGTAGGTCTGTTGCTTACAGGTTAACTGCTGAGTATTAGTTTGGGTTGTACTGTGTTGTGATAATCTTGCCTTTCTTTATGTTGCTACTGGACGCTTGAATTTCCTTCGGGATCAATAAAGTATCTATCTATCTATCTATCTATCTATCTATCTATCTATCTATCTATCTATCTATCTATCTATCTATCTATCTATCTATCTATAGCTAGCTAGATATGTATCTATATGCTTAACAGAGTTATCCTCCAAGTTCACATGCCTTTAATAAGATACAAAGGGTCTCCAGACCAATCAATATAAACAGACTGGCCAATTATTCATTCATTTATTCATCTGCAGTTACCACTTTATCCTGGTCATTGTTGCAGTGGCTCTTGGGAACAATATGCACAAGGCATAAATACACCCTGGATGGGAAGCCAGTCTATCACATGACTATTCTCTCTCTCTCTCTCTCTCTCTCTCTCTCTGTCTCTCTCCTACTCACGCACGAGCACAGAGCGAGGGAGACGAAGAAACATATTGCACTAATTGCACACAGTCACGCACAACTGCACAAGATGTTTATTTATAATAAACATCTTTTTAATTTGATTAAAAACTACATTGTATTTTTGTTCGTTTATACTTGAATTTTTCTTCTATTTTCTATTTTATCAGTAATGTGAAATAGCAGTTTACAGATTTATTTATTTATTTAGTCCTTAAATACTGAGATTTAGCCTCCTTCTGTCCCCTTTTTAAGATTTGATTTTTGGTTTATTTTTTATTTTTTGATAAATATCCTTTCCCACCTTTACACTTCTTAGACTGATCCTTTTATTTACATTTCCTGTGTGTAATTTTCCCTCTCTCCTTCTCTCTTTCTTTACTGTAGTTCAGTAATTCCTAGTTCTACAATACTAAATAATACATTTTTCACACTTTTGTTAAAACAGTACGAAATAGCTGAGACATCATGTGCTACTGAAATGAATTATTAATGTTATTTTAACCATGTCTGCTCATGAAGCCTGGAAATAAAATAACCGTGCAATAATCTATCTCTCCCTCTGAGTCAGATGTCTAAATAAATAAACAAATACTGTAGATAGATAGATTAAAATAATGGTGGTGATGATGATGATGATGATGATAATAATAATAATAATAATAATAATAATAATAATACTTTTAGTTCTTTCTAGTTCCCTCCTTGCTGCTTGTTGATAGTTTTCCTACAGCGCATCTTGCAGTATTTTATTTTTTATTTTTTTAAAAATACTACAGCAATTTCCTAAGGTGTTACATTTTGTACTATTTACAGTATAACATGTACATTTATATCTGTCTATAGGTGCACTTAATGTCAAGGAATGTCCAAGTTAATTGCTGTTCTCACTTTTGTTAATGCGGCAATAAACAATTGTTCTTTTGCTATCTCTTGAGGTTTAGTGATAGTTTGTTCCTGAGAAACACAAAGCACTAATCCTCAGCGCCAGAAAATGTAAAGGATCAGCTTTAGACTGAAAGGAAGCACTGAAACTGGAGACTCATTCCATTAATGTCTTTTTATAGAAAACGTCACTAGATCAGTTATCCTTCCTTCCTTCCTTCCTTCCTTTCTTTTTTTCCTTTCTTTTTAATAGCACATTTTCAGTGTTTTATTATTAATCCCAGGTTATGTTCACACTACAGTCTCACATGAATGGGTCACTAGCATATTAAATATATTTAACACATTGATATACAATAAAACTGTGATTTCTCTCGTGGCACGACTTTCCGTGCTGCTGTTATAGAAAATTAATAATATATGCAGAACAATTAAGAATTGAAGAGTGATGCGGTATTCAAGAAAAGGTGGTTAAAACCCTATATTTTTGTTTTTTGTTTTGTTTTGCTGCTGTTGTTTTGCGGCGGTGCTCGTGCTCTTTTATGGGTTGAGGAAAATGAATGATTTATTCTAGAAATGTGCCAGTGAAAGACGAAAAACGAAGAGTCAATAGAAAGATTGAAGGTGTATATCCTGAAGCGATGGCTCTGGATGAGATTTGATGCTGTAGACTGATTGCAGCACTGCTACAGGACGGAGTCTAGTGGCTTTGATGCTGATATTTGAGGCTTGGGGATGGATATCTGATACGGTTTTCTACACCATCCCCACTGTCCAAATTGCGCACACACGCGCATTCGCATACTCCTGTGCCGAATCATTTTCTCATACGCCAAGTGCTTCTCTTTCACTGACACACACAATCACACACACAGCGGTGTGAGTAATACACTGAGACGTGTTAACAGCGACTCTCAGCTGAGAGGCTCATTCACCTTCCAGCTTTAGTGACATTTAATAGAAAGGCCATCCCCTTCGAACTGAGCTTGCGTGCGAGTGGTTTTTTGTCGGTGTGTGTGTGGATGAGTTCAACAGCAAAATATGCTTTACATAGCCATGTATATTGTAGACTGACTGTTTCCCACCGTGAGAGATGTTCATCATATGCATTATATTTAATATTCTTCTCTGACACTGTTGCGAGACCTGTATTCTCACATCTAATGCCAGACTTAATATAAATTAGAAAATGGGTCTCCCGGTGTATGTCCCTCTTCCAAATGAGTGGAATGAGACACTGGGAATAGGTATTGGCTGTACAAAATGAAAATGTATTATATTTAAGCAATATCATGTGAGCAAAAAGCAATATTGCACTCACAGTAGTGTGGCTATACTGAATATTTGACAGGGCTTTGATTACCTACGGACAAATCGCAGAATAACTGCATGATTGCGAGTGTGATATTGCTTTCTTTAAATAATAAATTTAATATCAAGTGACATTTCAGCCAAAATATGGGCAAACGGTATGCTTATTTTTGCTCCACTAGAGGAAATAGATCACAAAGAACCCACACTCAACATGGTTTATAGTATGCCGGCTAGCTAGCTCGTATTTTTTATTTGTATGTTTCTGGTTAAATTGGCATCCCTGCTTTGTTTCCATCTTCATCTGTCGAGTGTTCATATTTTAAGTTAGTAGTTAGTCATGTCTGCTGATAATGTCACTAACACTAGTGTAGTAACCATTAGTGGAATTTTACCTAGTTAACACGTCCCATCACAGTGCATTTATAGGAAATATTATTGATACACTGCTTGACCAATCAAATTAGTGGACCAGAACTAATTGTATCAAGAAGTTTAATAACCCTCATGTTCAAGCTTTATTTCTATAGCGATTTAAACAATACATTGGCACAAAGCCTCTGTACAGGAATATAGGTTATACAACAGATCTAAATTTCTAAAAGGCTTTTTTATAACTTGAAATATTGTAAATTCCGGATAAACAGAATCCCGGGCTAGCTTGTTTCATGTTTCATGCTGTTCATACTTTACCCTGAGTTAACAGTTAATTCTGGATCATTTTTAAGTCCAAAAGTTTCATCAATAGATGTTTGCAGGGGAATACTTTCTTGTATTCAGATATGGGTAAACTGTGTCCCAAGCAAGTAGTCTGTAAATAGAAACCCATCCAAATAATAGTCATGGAAATAGAAACACAAAACATCTTCCTATGCCTGGGGAGCCTCCTAATGTCGAGTGTGTATGCACATGTAGGAGTGTAATAAGAAAAGAGACATCTTCAAGTTTCAGATTCAAAGTACATCTGAATAAAATCAAGTTTCAGATCTACAAAGATTAGAATAACCCAAAATAACTCTCCAATTTTAAAGAGAAAAGGAAACTCTGATTCTAGGAACAATAGCTGGGTAATAGAACAGTGGTTCGATATCCTATACTGGCTCTTAAGCTAGGGACTGGAGATAAAGTTAACTCACAGAAAAAGAGACCGTAATCATGATGATCATGGGCCAAGTCACACTTCCAGACCTCTAGAAGTCTATCTTGTTACAGCATGGGAATTGGCCAGTTGAAACGTGAAGTAGTTTGAAATTCTGCACAGAATACATACAATATATTTAGCACAATATTTTAAGCCTGTGATGACTAGTTCCTCAGGAGGGCAAACGAGACCGAGGGAGACAGACGCTAAACTAGAAAAAGGTGTGAATAATGTGAAGCGCTTATTGTCACTAAATGTCTAATTGGAATTTAATGTGGATACGTCAGGCCTGGAAATTCGGCCATCTGTGAAAAACCGAGTTATTCAAATTGGTTAGACAAATCCCTCAGGATATTCAAAATGGCCATTTTATGAGCAATTACAAGGCGTTGGTAGATACTTGATAAGAGTTAGGTTCTGACACAGAGGCCTAGAGTGAGACAAACCCAGAGACATGAGCAAAATCAGAGCCTAAGACAGAACGATAATACAGTGCAGTCTAATACAGGGGAATGTGCAGAGATCAACCAGGCTTTTGATAAATCAAGCTGTAGGGCCATCAGATGATGAAGACCAAGGGAACATCATAGTAACCCAAAGCATGAGGGACCATTAACACTCTAAAAACTAATTCAGTTCCTTTAGCTAATACCTCGTATACCTGTCTTTCTGTCTACTGTGTATGATGTATGTGTGTCATTCCTGCCTCTGGTTTAAATTAAAAATAAATCATTCATTTAAAGTAATTGTTGTGTTTTAATATCACAACTCTTACACACCTCACTCCCACCTCATGCTTTAGGATCGCTTGGATGGACTTTTCTGGATGTAAACTTTTAACATTATTTAATTTCTGGTAACTTAAATAACTTTTTTTTATAGCATAATTTCTCTGAACTCACTTTGCATCCCTGGCCATGTTCTCACGGTTCGACTGAAAACAAACCACAGAAATGCAAAGCATGATTTTCATAAACTAGGTCAGTATTATTAACATTACATATTTCCTTTATGACCCAAATAAGTTAAGTATTTTTGCTTTGAATTGTGAATTGATTAATCTGCCCATTGTTGTGGCTATTAGCTAGCTTTTCATAACTGTGACACAGATCTACCTCTTGATATCTACATCTTATACACGTTGAGTGAAAATGTACCATTACATGCCTAAAATGATTTGCATTGTCTCTGCAAGTCGTTCTGTTTGTGAGCTAATGAAACATCAAATTCTGGCAAAGTTGCTGCAGCAGAAGGAGAAGAGGACTAATCTAATTAATGTCAACATTCTGCAGAGCCTACTGTAGGAGATGAAACAACCATTAATGTAGTAATATATCACAATAGATTGCTTTCGTTTGCTGTATTATGCAAATAAATGTTAGTATTTTGTTGCAAAGCATATAATTTGTTAAATATATTGTGTTGAGGCATAGGCTATATATTTCATTTAAGTGTTATAGCACAGTTCACTGTGTTGTGTAACTTTTGCCTTCACATACAGTGAAGATTAATCCAAACCAAACGTGTTTTATCATGATGTTTAATAACTTGTGATTTATTTGATTCTGAATTTTAATTGCCAGATTTTCTGAAGCAATGTGGCAAAGTGTCCCAAATTACAGTAAGCACCCATGCACAAGCTTGTCCTGAGAGCTCTGAGAACATAGTAGCAGCTTGATTCAGGAAACAAACTACAGAACACATCAAGTTTTATGTCCCATTGTGATAAACCCCCCTGGGGTTTGTACTGCTGTGGTTCATGAGGGTGGAGAAGGTTTTGTCGTCCCTCATTTCCCAGCATCAAGTTCATGTTAAGTCACCAAGTGAAGTCTGTTTCATATCAAGTCCGAGTCGGCAAGTCAAGCATATACAGCACACAGTGATATGAAACTATGTTCCTCGAGGTGCTCATTGTGCTAAAAAAAACCTACGCAGGACTAAAGAAGGCCTACGCGGGACTAAATTAGATCTTCACAGGACTACATAAAGTGGGCAGACATAAATGGGCCAGTTTCTTGATCAGGTAATACAAGTGCAACCTCCCAGGAGATTCCATAATTTTTGATATCAGACATATTTATTATTTTCTTGAACTGTTTCTCATTCTGCTATTATGCAACTTTCTGCACATGAATGCAACATCCATGGTCAGTCAGACAATCGGCCAGATGAGGATGGGTGCAATTGAAATGCTTTACTGGTGTTTACCAAGTGCCAGGGGTCAAAACTAAAGCAGACATGGTTGACTTAGGGAAGATCCACATGCAAGGACAAAATACAGTCCATGTAAAGTCAAAATCATAATCTACATTACTAGGCACTGAGAACAAGGAACTAGCAGATGATTAGTTTTCAACACTACAACAAGCAAGTATGAGTATTTACAGTTGCAGTGACTACAATTGCTACATCACAGCTCCAGGGTTCCTTATAGGATCCTGAGCCTGAGTTACTGTCCGTGTGGAGTTTCTGTGCATGGTTTGTCTGGTTTCCTCTCATCTCCCAAAACATGCTGGTAGGTTGATTGTCTATGCTGCATTGCTCCTAGGACTGAATGCATGTGTAGTGCCTTGTGATGGACTGGCATATTCTCACTGTGCATTCCCCATATAGGCTTCGGCTATATATATACACTAACAGTCAAAAGTTTGGACACACCTTTTAATTCAATGTTTTTTGTTTAGGGATTTATTTTCTACATTCTTGAACAATACTGGAGATTTCAAAACTATGAAATAACACACATGGACTTATACTTGTAATCCATATGTAATGACAACAAACAACAGTCAGTTGTTATTTTAAGACACGAAGGTCAGGTGTTCTGGAATAGTTCTTGCAAGAACAGTATTATCAAGTGCATTTGCAAAACCCATCAAGCACCATGATGAAACTGGCTCACATGAAGACCATCCCAGTAAAGCAAGACCAAAACTGACCTCTGCTGCAGAGGAGAAGTTCATTTAGAGTTACCAGCCTCAGAAATCACCAATTAACAGCACCTCAGATTAGAGCCGTTATGAAGGCTTTACAGAGCATCAGTAGCAGACATATCTCAATATCAACTATTCAAAGGACATTATTGTGTATTTCGGCCGCCTTCAGCATTGTTTTACAATGTAGAAAGAAATAAACATCAGGAAAGACCATGGAATTAGAAGGTGCGTCCAAACTTTTGACTGGTAGCGTATATAAAAGGGTTATTTTGGTTTTTTTTTTGCTAAAATGGTATTCATCATGATGACTAGGAAACAAAATGGTTCACTACATCAGAGTCCTAACTACTAATAGAGTACTAAATACACTCACACACACACACACACACAC